>NW_027002342.1:67906-158922 GCF_036934945.1 Oncorhynchus masou masou
ACAATCTATATTCTCTATTTATATGTTCCACTTTTTCCTTCCTTCGATCTCTCCCCTGCTCTACCTCTCGCCTCTTTTCCACAGCACTACCCATTATTTACTAGATTATCTATTTCTGTTCCTCTCTTTCTTTCCTATCTCTTCTACACTCCCTTTCTCTACCATCTCCTCTCTTTCCTCTTTTTCATTGAGGAACACCACTCATTATACTATGAGGGTTCTGATTCCAGAACACCACTCATTATACTATGAGGGTTCTGATTCCAGAACACCACTCATTATACTATGAGGGTTCTGATTCCAGAACACCACTCATTATACTATGAGGTCCTGATTCCAGTGAGGGTTCTGATTCCAGAACACCACTCATTATACTATGAGGGTTCTGATTCCAGAACTGATTCCAGAACACCACTCATTATACTATGAGGGTTCTGATTCCAGAACACCACTCATTATACTATGAGGGTTCTGATTCCAGAACACCACTCATTATACTATGAAGGTCCTGATTCCAGAACCCTACTCATTATACTATGAGGGTTCTGATTCCAGAACACCACTCATTATACTACGAGGGTTCTGATTCCAGAACACCACTCATTATACTATGAAAGTTCTGATTCATGTTTTGAACAGATTCTGCATGTCTAGGATCCAGCTGAACTGTCGAGTTGATACTGAAGACAGCTGTGCTGTTCTGTGAAATGGCCAGTTCAGAGAGCTTTCTCATTGTCTCTTTCACTTCCATCCTCTCCCTCCCTCTCTACTGTAGAGATGACGCTGTGTCACAGCCCCCATGTCCTGCTGTTTGTGACATTTATCCCCTCCCTCCCTCTATCTCTATCTTTCTCGCTCTCTCACTATCTCTCTATCCCTTATCTCCCTAAGGCAGATCAGTTGTGTGTAATAGAGGTGACTCATCCCTATCCACAATCACGGGTCACTGAGGACACAATGGCCCGTTGCCTGGCAACCCGGAATTCCATCCCCACGTCTCCACGGAACCTAAACGTAACGTCGTCGGGGTTGCCAAGAAAACCCCTGTCTATTATGTCATGTATTCAATTTAGTCGTTATTATCGTTGTGTGTTATCTTTGTCCTATTGTCTAAACGACACTAGTTACTGAGCCACCATGAAGTCAATCAAGTGGAAGGATATGAAAAGGACATGTCACTCCATAGCAACACATGTAGATACATCGCAACATGACGCACCAGGGTAAAGTAGAGCCATATATAGCTGGAGATCTCAACACATAACTGGTGATTTTCTAACGAACATTAGCGGTGTAATGAATGTAAAGGGGTCTCCATAAATCTTGTGATGACAGTAAATGAGGTGGTATCTGAGTATTGGTGATGTTGGTGCTGTGTGAGGTTCTCAACAGGAAGTCAATAGGAATAGGAACTGGCTGGTCAGGAGCTGTTATTGTGGTGTGGCACGCACGCACGCACGCACACACACACACACACACACACACACACACACACACACACACACACACACACACACACACGCACACACACACGCACACACACACACACACACACATGTTATTATATAGACACAACTGTCTTACCCCCACTACCACCACCACCAGTCACATCCTGGATATAAACTGTAATATAGATAATAAACTGTGTCTTACCAAGGTAGTATATACATGTTATTATATAGATAATAAACTGTGTCTTACCAAGGTAGAATATACATGTTATAATATAGATCATAAAATGTGTCTTACCAAGGTAGTATATACATGTTATAATATAGACAATAAACTGTCTTACCAAGGTAGAATATACATGTTATAATTATATAAAATAGGTAATAATAAACTAAACTGTCTTACCAAGGTAGTATATACATGTTATTATATAGATAATAATCATGTGTCTTACCAAGGTAGTTTAATATACATGTTATTATATAGATAATAAACTGTGTAGAATATACTTACCAAGGTAGTATATACATGTTATTATATAGATAATAATCTGTGTCTTACCAAGGTAGTTTAATATACATGTTATTATATAGATAATAAACTGTGTGTCTTACCAAGGTAGTATATACATGTTATTATATAGATAATAATCTGTGTCTTACCAAGGTAGTTTAATATACATGTTATTATATAGACAATAAACTGTCTTACCAAGGTAGTATATACATGTTATTATATAGATAATAAACTGTCTTACCAAGGTAGTATATACATGTTATTATATAGATAATAAATACATGTATTACATGTTAAATAGATAATAAACTGTGTCTTACCAAGGTAGTATATACATGTTATTATATAGATAATAAACTGTGTCTTACCAAGGTAGTATATACATGTTATTATATAGATAATAAACTGTGTCTTACCAAGGTAGTTTAATATACATGTTATTATATAGATAATAAACTGTGTGTCTTACCAAGGTAGGAGACTCCCTCTTCAGGTGTGATGGTTCCATATTTCACCATCATCTTGACAAAGTCAATCAGAGTCTTCATGATAGTGATCAGAGTCTCTCTCTCCTGGGCGTCTTGCTCTGGAAACATCACACACACGCACACACACAGGTGTTTATTTGTTTGTGTGTGCATGTGGTGTGTGTGTGTGTGCGTGTGTGTGTGTGTGTGTGTGTGTGTGTGTGTGTGTGTGTGTGTGTGTGTGTGTGTGTGTGTGTGTGTGTGTGTGAGAGAGAGAGAGAGAGAGAGAGAGAGCTTGCATGCTTGGATATGTTTGTGTGTGTGTGCATGTGCATGTGCATGTGTGTGTGTGTATGCGAGTGTGTGCATGTGTATGTGTGTGTTTGAATGTGTGTGCATGTGTGTGTGTATGTGTGTATGTGTGTGCGTATGTATGTGTGTATATACACAGTGCCTTGCGAAAGTATTCGGCCCCCTTGAACTTTGCGACCTTTTGCCACATTTCAAGCTTCAAACATAAAGATATAAAACTGTATTTTTTTGTGAAGAATCAACATACCCCAAGCGACTTACAGCTGTAATCGCAGCAAAAGGTGGCACTACAAAGTATTAACTTAAGGGGGCTGAATAATTTTGCACGCCCAATTTTTCAGTTTTTGATTTGTTAAAAAATGTCGTTCCACTTCATGATTGTGTCCCACTTGTTGTTGATTCTTCACAAAAAAATACAGTTTTATATCTTTATGTTTGAAGCCTGAAATGTGGCAAAAGGTCGCAAAGTTCAAGGGGGCCGAATACTTTCGCAAGGCACTGTATATATGTGTGTGTGTATGTGTGTGTGTGTGTGCATATGTGTGCGCGTGTGTGTGTATGTGTGTGTGTATGTGTGTGTGTGTGTGTGTGTGTGTGTATGTGTGTGTGTGTGTGTGTATACTTGTGCGCATGTGTGTGTGTGTGTATTCCTACCTGAGTCTAGACTCTTTAGCAGACGGTAGAAGTTGGGGAAGTACTGAAGGTCCTGAAGACCATCCTCTGGGCTCAACTCGTTTCCCTCATCTCTCACTCCCTCACTCCTCTCCTCCTCCTCCCCTTCTCCCTCACTCTCTCTATCCCAGGTGTTATCCACTGTGTCATCCCCCTCTCCTCTGTCCACGTCGTCATCAATGGCCGCCTGATCTTCATCATCATCTTCTTCATCGTACCGACGGTTGGGGGAACCAGTAACATCCTGGGAGGAGAGAGGAAGAGAGTGAGACATCATCATCACCATCATCACCACTGTCATCGTCACCATCGTCATCACCATCACCATCATCCTCATCACAGCAGTGTCTGATGGGAGGCATGCAGAGATTTTCATGCTAAGAATCCAAAAATTCTCAAATGTTAAATGTAATTGAATTTAGCCTTATCCCAGATTGTACCATGCTAGCGTCGGGATTCTGGTCATCCTGGTCACCCCGGGTCACGGGATAGTCCTCTCCCAGGTCCTCGATCTCATTGTTCTTTGCGTTCTTAGTGATGAGGTCCTGAAGAGCCTCGGCTACCTCGTACTCCAGACTGTCTGCCTGGCTGTCTGTAATCTAGTGGAGGGATGGAGGGTGAGAGGGAGGGAGGGATAGAGAGAGAGAGAGAGAGAGAGAGTGAGAGAGAGAGAGGGAAAGAGAGAGCAAGGCGGAGAGAGAGTGAGAGAGATAAAGAGTGAGAGGGAAAAAGAGAGAGAGGTAGAGAGTGGGAGATAAAAGAGAAGAGAGAGAGAGACAGAGAGAGAGAGAGAGAGGGAGAGAGACACAGAGAGAGACAGAAAGAGAGAGACAGAGAGAGAGAGAGAGAGAGGGAGAGAGAGAGAGAGAGAGAGAGAGAGAGAGAGAGAGAGGGAAAGAGAGAGGGGGGAGAAAGAGAGAGACACACAGAGAGAGACAGAGAGAGAGAGGGAGAGAGAAAAAGAGAGAGAGACAGAGACAGAGAGAGAGGGGGGGAGAAAGAGAGAGAGAGAGGGAGGGAGAGGGAAAGAGAGAGAGACAGAGAGAGAGAGAGGGGGGGAGAGAGAGAGAGAGAGAGAGAGAGAGAGAGAGAAAGAAAGAAAGAAAGAAAGAAAGAAAGAAAGAAAGAAAGAAAGAAAGAAAGAAAGAAAGAGAGAGAGAGAGAGAGAGAGAAAAAAGGTAAGTGCATCACTCACTATAAGAGGGGAATTCCATGAATCAACCCCACTGTGAACTGTTAATCACGGTCTCTGACTCACACAACTACACACAAACACCAGAAACAGGCTGGACATAGGAAAGTTCAGGATATACCAGTTGGGCTCATCCATCTAAATTGGGTTTTCTTTTGGCATAATTATTATTTGACTAATAATGGGGGCCTTGAGGGAAACAATGTGCTGTGTTAGTAATGCCCAGGCAGATTTATGGTCCCAGTCTGTCCCTGACTTGCATAGTGTCCATCAGGATTGGGATCATTAAACCATTTGGGAGCCATTTCTGTGTTGTGTTTTTACCAGACAGCTGGACCTACCAGGCCCAGTCTGAGCAGCTTGGAGACGATCCTGTCAAATACACCTCTGTCGTCCTCCTCGTATATCTTAGTAGCGATCTTCTGGACGATGTCTTCAGCCGTTAGAGGGGTACCATCCACCTGCCTGAAGCTCTCTGGGTCATCTGCAATCACAACCAAGGACACGACAATGTAACAACACTTGTGTGGTTGTGTGTCCCACTGGGTGTAGCACATTATGAATGAGCTGCAGCCTCCTCTCCCTCTCCTCTCCTCTCCCTCCTCTCCTCTCCTCTCCTCTCCCTCCTCTCCTCTCCTCTCCCTCCCTCCTCCTCTCCTCTCCTCCCCTCCTTCCTCTCCTCTCCTCTCTCACCTCTTTCCTCTCCTCTCGTCTCCTCTCGTCTCCTCTCCTCTCCCCTCTCTTAAATATTTCTCAGCTCACCAGGTTTATCCCTGTGCCAGTATGACTCTTATGTAACAAACTAAAACGCTGAGACTTAAGGCTGTATGCAGCGCTAGCACACCAGGAAACAGATGGCCAGCACACACACACACACACACACACACACACACACACACACACACACACACACACACACACACACACACACACACACACACACACACACACACACACACACACACACACACACACACACACACACTGCAAATGGTCCAACAGCAACAACTCTCAAGTAATGAAACAGAAAATAACTGAACCATGTTCAGCTGAATGGTCAATACGTTAACATCACAGAACCTACTTACCTTAGTTTCACTACACTACAGTACAGTACAGTACAGTACACTGATCTACAGAGAATCTGGTCTAACTGATGAGGTGCCTTCGTTTCACTACAGTACAGTACAGTACAGTACAGTACAGTACAGTACAGTACACTGATCTACAGATAATCTGGTCTAATTGATGAGGTGCCTTAGTTTCACTACAGTACAGTACAGTACAGTACAGTACAGTACAGTACAGTACACTGATCTACAGATAATCTGGTCTAATTGATGAGGTGCCTTAGTTTCAGCCAACAGCAGTATACTACTCTACACTACACTACACTACACTACACTACACTACACTACAGTACAATAGAGGTTAGAGGACAGTAGAGTACAGTAGAGTACAGTACACTACAGTAGAGTAGAGTACAGTGCAGTACAGTAGAGTACAGTACAGCAGAGTAGTATAGTACAGTAGACTAGGTTAGAGTATGGTACAGCACAGTAAAGTAGAGTAGGTTAGAGTACAGTAGACTACAGTAGAGTAGGTTAGAGTACAGTAGAGTACACTACAGTAGAGTACAGTGCAGTAGAGTACAGTGCAGTATTTGTATATATTATGGATCCCTATTAGCTGCTGCCAAGGCAGCAGATACTCTTCCTGAGGTCTGGCAGAATTAAGGCAGTTATACAATTTAAAAAACATTACAAAACATTCGTTATAGACCAGGTGTATTTTTACCTGCTTTTTAAATCTGATTCTACTGCTTGCATCAGTTACAGTACAATACATTAGAGTACACTAGAGTACAGTACACTAGAGTACAGTAGAGTACAGTACACTAGAGTACAGTAGAGTACAGTACAGTACACTATAGTACAGTATAGTAGAGTACACTACCGTACACTAGAGTACAGTAGAGTACAGTAGAGTATAGTACAGTACACTAGAGTACAGTATAGTAGAGTACACTACAGTACAGTAGAGTACAGTAGAGTACAGTACACAAGAGTACAGCACAGTACACCAGAGTACAGCACAGTAAACTAGAGTACAGTAGAGTACAGTACAGTACACTAGAGTACAGTAGAGTACAGTAGAGTATAGTACAGTACACTAGAGTACAGTATAGTAGAGTACACTACAGTACACTACAGTACAGTAGAGTACAGTACACAAGAGTACAGCACAGTACACCAGAGTACAGCACAGTAAACTAGAGTACAGTAGAGTACAGTACAGTACACTAGAGTACAGTAGAGTACAGCACAGTACACTAGAGTACAGTAGAGTACAATACAGTACAGTAGAGTACGGTAGAGTACAGCACAGTACACTAGAGTACAGTAGAGTACTATACAGTACACTAGAGTACAGTCGAGTACAGTACACTAGAGCACAGTACAGTACAGTACACTAGAGTACAGTACAGTAGAGTACAGTGCAGTATTTGTATATATTATGGATCCCTATTAGCTGTATTATACAATTTAAAAAACATTACAAAACTTTCGTTATAGAATTCAAAACACACTAAGTGTGTGCCCTCGGGCCTATACTTCACTACCACATATCCATAACACAAAATCCAAGTGTACGTTTGTGTATAGTGCGTATGTTATCATGTGTGTGTATGCATGTGTCTGTGCCCATGTCAGTGCTACTTGACAGAGCCCGCCATTCCACAAGGTGTATTTTTACCTGCTTTTTAAATCTGATTCTACTGCTTGCATCAGTTACAGTACAATACAGTAGAGTACACAGAGTACAGTACACTAGAGTACAGTATAGTAGAGTACACTACCGTACACTAGAGTACAGTAGAGTACAGGAGAGTACAGTACACTAGAGTACAGCACAGTACACCAGAGTACAGTAGAGTACAGTACACTAGAGTACAGTAGAGTACAGTACACTAGAGTACAGTAGAGCACAGTACAATAGAGTACACTACAGTACACTACAGTACACTAGAGTACAGTAGAGTACAGTACACTAGAGTACAGTAGGGTACAGTACAGTACACTATAGTACAGTATAGTAGAGTACACTACCGTACACTAGAGTACAGTAGAGTACAGTAGAGTACAGTAGAGTATAGTACAGTACACTAGAGTACAGTATAGTAGAGTACACTACAGTACACTAGAATACAGTAGAGTAGAGTACACAAGAGTACAGCACAGTACACCAGAGTACAGAAGAGTACATTACACTAGAGTACAGTAGAGTACAGCACAGTACACTAGAGTACTGTAGAGTACAGTACAGTACACTAGAGTACAGTAGAATACAGCACTGTACACTAGAGTACAGTAGAGTACAATACAGTACAGTAGAGTACGGTAGAGTACAGCACAGTACACTAGAGTACAGTAGACTACTATACAGTACAGTACACTAGAGCACAGTACAGTACAGTACAGTACACTAGAGTAGACTACAGTAGAGTACAGAACAGTAGAGTACAGTAGAGTACAGCACAGTGAAGTACAGTAGAGTACAGTACAATAGAGTGCAGTAGAGTACAGTACAGTACACTAGAGTACAGTAGAATACAGCACAGTACACTAGAGTACAGTAGAGTACAATACAGTAGAGTAGAGTACGGTAGAGTACAGCACAGTACACTAGAGTACAGTAGAGTACTATACAGTACAGTACACTAGAGTACAGTAGAGTACAGTACACTAGAGCACAGTACAGTACAGTACACTAGAGTACACTACAGTAGAGGACAGAACAGTAGAGTACAGTAGAGTACAGCACAGTGCAGTACAGTAGAGTACAGTACAATAGAGTACAGTAGAATACAGTGCAGTAGTTGAGTACAGTAGAGTAGAGTACAGTACAATACAGTACAGTACAGTAGGGTACAGTACAGTAGCATAGAGTACAGTACAATAGCATAGAGTACAGTAGAATACAGTGCAGTATAGTTGAGTACAGTACAGTACAGTGCAGTAGAGTACAGTACAGTATAGTACAGTACAGTAGAGTACAGTAGCGTAGAGTACAGTAGAGCAGAGTACATTACAGTATAGTAGAGTGCAGTATAGTAGAGTAAAGTACAGTACTTTAGAGTACAGTAGAGTGCAGTACAGTAGAGTGCAGTAGAGTACAGTACAGTAGAGTTGATTACAGTACAGTACAGTACAGTGAAGCGGAGTACAGTACAGTCGAGTTGAGTACAGTACAGTACAGTAGAATACAGTGCAGTAGAGTTGAGTACAGTACAGTACAGTACAGTACAGTACAAGTAGAGTACAGTACATTAGAGTACAGTACAGTACAGTAGAGTACAGTACAGTACAGTATAGTTGAGTACAGTAGAGTTGAGTAAAGTACAGTAGAGTACAGTACAGTGCAGTACAGTAGAGTACAGTACAGTTCAGTAAAGTACAGTAGAGTACAGTAGCATAGAGTACAGTAGAATAAAGTGCAGTAGATTTGAGTACAGTATAGTACAGTACAGTGCAGTAGAGTTTAATACAGTACAGTATAATACAGTACAGGGCTGTAGAGTACAGTACAGTAGAGTTGATTACAGTACAGTAGAGTACAGTACAGTGCAGTCGAGTACAGTACAGTAGAGTACAGTACAGTTCAATAGAGTACAGTACAGTAGAGTTGAGTACAATACAGTACAGTACAGTGCAGTACAGTGCAATAGAGTACAGTACAGTAGAGTTGATTACAGTACAATAGAGTACAGTACAGTGCAGTCGAGTACAGTACAGTACAGTGCAATAGAGTACAGTACAGTAGAGTTGAGTACAATACAGTACAGTACAGTGCAGTACAGTGCAATAGAGTACAGTACAGTAGAGTTGATTACAGTACAGTACAGTACAGTACAGTGCAGTGCAGTGCAGTAGAGTACAGTAGAGTACAGTACAGTGCAATAGACTACAGTACAGTAGAGTTGAGTACAATACAGTACAGTACAGTACAGTAGAGTACAGTACAGTAGAGTACAGTACAGTAGAGTACAGTACAGTGCAGTAAGAGTACAGAACAGTACATCTGCAGTCATGCAAACACACATACAAACACGCACACAGACACACATAAATATTGAAAGAATGAAACATATATGAGCGATGTTAGACTGAATGTGTCGTGTCACACAAAGCAATCAATTATTCTCCTGAATAACTCCCTCCGACCATATGGGGATGTTTTTCATACACTAAGAATATAACCTTGACCCAGATCCTGAGAGGAGAGACTTGGCGTCAGACCATAATGCCTCTATTCACTTTATAGTGCACTACTCTTGACTAGGGCTCATAGGGCTCTGGTCAAAAGTAGTGCACTACATAGGAAATAGGTTGCCATTTGGGACACAGTCCATCAGTTCCTCTGAGAGGATCAAGAGGAGCCACCTGATTGAATACTTCACATGAATCCTTCCTTATAGAAACCATGTACTGGGGCCTTTGCTTTCACCTGCCCAGCCATGTTAGATCAGTGATTAGGTCAAGGAAGGGAAGAAGGAAGGATTCAAGATGTATTTGAACAAGACCCTTTTTTTTTTATGGTACCTGACATTTGACCCCAAGTCTAATACAGCAGTTAACTGTTTCCCTGGAACTAGGTCGAGATGAAATACTGGGTCTGTGAGAGACTGGGGCTTGTGTCCCAAATAGCACCCTATTTCTTATATAGTGCCCTAGTGGTGAACTAGTAGTCCACTATATAGAGGATAGGGTGCCATTTATGATGTACTAAGTGTCTATAGTATCTTGTAGCGATGGAGGAAGAGGATTTAAGGCTTGTAGCTTAGCCTTAGCACTTCCACTGTCTCAGCCGACCGCCTGAGGAGAGATAAGTTCCCCCTTTCTCTCTAGAGTCTAGAGTCTCTGTCTCTCTCTCTCTGTCTCTCTCTCTCTCTCTCTCTCTCTCTCTCTCTCTCTCTCAGCAGCGCAGGGCCTCAGACCAGACCTCCTTAGAGGGATCAGACACCCCTATCAGACACACAGGCTCAGAGGCAAAAGGCCCAGACAGGACAGGAACAAAGACAAAGACAGGGACTCTTTGGTCTATACATCAACCATAGTTATATACAGTAGAGACAGTCTGTCCAAGAGTCTGTCCAAGAAGCCATTATTACAACATTCTGTCTGGATAGTCTGTCCAAGAGTCCATTAATGTAACATTCCGTCTGGTTAGTCATACAGGCGGCAGGGTAGCCTAGTGGTTAGAGCGTTGGACTAGTAACCGGAAGGTTGTGAGTTCAAACCCCAGCTGACAAGGTACAAATCTGTCGTTCTGCCCCTGAACAGGCAGTTAACCCACTGTTCCCAGGCCGTCATTGAAAATAAGAATATGTTCTTAACTGACTTGCCTGGTTAAATAAAGGTAAAATTAAATTAAAATGAGGCCATTATTGTAACATTCTGTCTGGTTAGTCTGTCCAAGAGGCCATTATTGTCTGGTTAGTCTGTCCAAGAGGCCATTAATGTAACATTCTGTCCAAGAGGCCATTATTGTAACATTATGTCTGGTTAGTCTGTCCATTGTAACATGAGGCCATTAATGTAACATTCTGTCTGGTTAGTCTGTCCAAGAGGCCATTATTGTAACATTCTGTCTGGTTAGTCTGTCCATGAGGCCATTATTGTAACATTCTGTCTGGTTAGTCTGTCCAAGAGGCCATTATTGTAACATTCTGTCTGGTTAGTCTGTCCAAGAGGCCATTATTGTAACATTCTGTCTGGTTAGTCTGTCCATGAGGCCATTATTGCAACATTCTGTCTGGTTAGTCTGTCCATGAGGCCATTATTGCAACATTCTGTCTGGTTAGTCTGTCCATGAGGCCATTATTGCAACATTCTGTCTGGTTAGTCTGTCCATGAGGCCATTATTGCAACATTATGTCTGGTTAGTTTGTCCAAGAGGCCATTATTGCAACATTCTGTCTGGTTAGTCTGTCCATGAGGCCATTATTGTAACATTCCTGTCCAGGAGGCCATTGTTATCTGTCTGATTGCAAGAGGCCATTATTTAACATGTCTGGTTAGTCTAACAAGGGGCCATTAATGTAACATTCTGTCTGGTTAGTCTGTCCAAGAGGCCATTATTGAAACATTATGTCTGGTTAGTCTGTCCAATAGAGGCCATTATTGTAACATTATGTCTGGTTAGTCTGTCCAAGAGGCCATTATTGTAACTTCTGGTTAGTCTGTCCTGGTTATTGTCTGTCTCTCCGAGGAGGCCATTATTTAACATTCTGTCTGGTTAGTCTGTCCAAGAGGCCATTATTTAGTTAGTCTGTCCAACATTATGTCTGGTTAGTCTGTCCAAGAGGCCATTATTGTAACATTCTGTCTGTCCAAGAGGTTATTGTAACTGTCTGGTTAGTCTGTCCAAGAGGCCATTATTGTAACATTATGTCTGGTTAGTCTGTTAGGCCATTATTGTAACATTATGTCTAGTTAGTCTGTCCAAGAGGCCATTATTGTTACATTCTGTCTGGTTAGTCTGTAAGGCCATTATTGTAACATTCTGTCTGGTTAGTCTGTCTCCGAGAGGCCATTATTGTAACATTCTGTCTGGTTAGTCTGTCCAAGAGGCCATTATTGTAACATTATGTCTGGTTAGTCTGTCCAAGAGGCCATTATTGTAACATTCTGTCTGGTTAGTCTGTCCAAGAGGCCATTATTGTAACATTATGTCTGGTTAGTCTGTCCAAGAGGCCATTATTGTAAAATTCTGTCTGGTTAGTCTGTCCAAGAGGCCATTATTGTAACATTCTGTCTGGTTAGTCTGTCCAAGAGGCCATTATTGTAACATTCTGTCTGGTTAGTCTGTCCAAGAGGCCATTATTGTAAAATTATGTCTGGTTAGTCTGTCCAAGAGGCCATTATTGTAACATTATGTCTGGTTAGTCTGTCCAAGAGGCCATTATTGTAACATTATGTCTGGTTAGTCTGTCCAAGAGGCCATTATTGTAACATTCTGTCTGGTTAGTCTGTCCAAGAGGCCATTATTGTAACATTCTGTCTGGTTAGTCTGTCCAAGAGGCCATTATTGTAACATTATGTCTGGTTAGTCTGTCCAAGAGGCCATTATTGTAACATTCTGTCTGGTTAGTCTGTCCAAGAGGCCATTATTGTAACATTCTGTCTGGTTAGTCTGTCCAAGAGGCCATTATTGTAACATTCTGTCTGGTTAGTCTGTCCAAGAGGCCATTATTGTAACATTCTGTCTGGTTAGTCTGTCCAAGAGGCCATTATTGTAACATTCTGTCTGGTTAGTCTGTCCAAGAGGCCATTATTGTAACATTCTGTCTGGTTAGTCTGTCCAAGAGGCCATTATTGTAACATTCTGTCTGGTTAGTCTGTCCAAGAGGCCATTATTGTAACATTCTGTCTCGTTAGTCTTTCCAAGAGGCCATTATTGTAACATTCTGTCTGGTTAGTCTGTCCAAGAGGCCATTATTGTAACATTCAGTCTGGTTAGTCTGTCCAAGAGGCCATTATTGTAACATTCTGTCTCGTTAGTCTGTCCAAGAGGCCATTATTGTAACATTCTGTCTGGTTAGTCTGTCCAAGAGGCCATTATTATATAGATACCTTGGTACTTGCTGTAGTATAAACAGACTAAACTAAACTCAGCAAAAAAAGAAACGTCCCTTTTTCAGGACCAGACTGAAACAGACTAAACTAGATACCTTGGAACTTGCCGTTTTCCATCTTTGTTGAGTCATAGTCTTCGACTAGCCGGCGGTTCTTGGTGGAATCTGATTCGTCTGGAAAGTAAGGCTCCTTCTCCAGGCTCTCTCTGACCAAGAGGCGTCTCATTGGTCTCTTTTGACCTTTGACCTTCGGCCAGGGACTTGAGCAGAGTGAAGTCATCGTTCTCTTGTTCTGGTTCTGCCTCTTTCACCTCTTTAGGCTCCAAAGCAGGTTTGGTGTCTGAGGGGGAGAGGGAAATATTTAAGAGGCTATATGAAGCTTCTGCCTCTGGGGGTGCTCCTCTTGAGCCAAAATGAGTCCACTCTATGGAGAGAAATATTGTCCAGAAAGGGCACACCTACCTTCACCCATAAATTGTTAGCCTAAAACTGAGGATTTGTGTGTTTTCATCAACTAAACTTCCATAGTGTATCTTTAAATAGAGAAGCCAGCCACCAAACCACCTTGTATCACTCTGCTATCTTTCCTCTGCAGCTAAACAGCGTTGGGCCTGGCTGGTTTTCCACTGCAGCTAAACAGCGTTGGGCCTGGGGTTTTCCACTGCAGCTAAACAGCGTCTGGCCTTGCTGTTTTTCCACTGCAGCTAAACAGCGTTGGGCCTGGCTAGCTTTCCACTGCAGCTAAGGAGGGTTGGGCCTGGCTGGTTTTCCTCTGCAGCTAAGCAGGGTTTGGCCTGGCTGGTTTTGCACTGCAGCTAAGCAGGGTTTGGCCTGGCTGATTTTTCTCTGCAGCTAAGCAGGGTTGGGCCTGGCTGATTTTCCTCTGCAGCTAAGCAGGGTTTGCCCTGGCTGATTTTCCTCTGCAGCTAAACAGGGTTTGGCCTGGCTGATTTTCCTCTGCAGCTAAGCAGAGTTTGGCCTGGCTGATTTTCCTCTGCAGCTAAACAGGGTTGGGCCTGAGGTGCTTGGAACTGGGGATTTTATTATAATCCCTATTAGCTGTTGCACATGAAACAGCTACTCTTCCTGGGGTCCACACAAAACATGACACAGCTACTCTTCCTGGGGTCCACCAAAACAGCTACTCTTCCTGGGGTCACAAAACATGAAAAGCTACCCTTGTCCACACAAAACACAGCTACTCTTCCTGGAGTCCACACAAAACATGACACAGCTACTCTTCCTGGGGTCCACACAAAACATGACACAGCTACTCTTCCTGGGGTCCACACAAAACATGAAACAGCTACTCTTCCTGGAGTCCACACAAAACATGACACAGCTACTCTTCCTGGGGTCCACACAAAACATGAAACAGCTACCCTTCCTGGGGTCCACATGACACAGCTACTCTTCCTGGGGCCCACACAAAACATGAAACAGCTACTCTTCCTGGGGTCCACACAAAACATGACACATGAAACTACTCTTCCTGGGGTCCACACAAAACATGACACAGCTACTCTTCCTGGGGTCCACACAAAACATGAAACAGCTACTCTTCCTGGGGTCCACACAAAACATGAAACAGCTACTCTTCCTGGGGTCCACACAAAACATGAAACAGCTACTCTTCCTGGGGTCCACACAAAACATGAAACAGCTCCTCTTCCTGGGGTCCACACAAAACATGAAACAGCTCCTCTTCCTGGGGTCCACACAAAACATGAAACAGCTACTCATCCTGGGGTCCACACAAAACATGAAACAGCTACTCTTCCTGGGGTCCACACAAAACATGAAACAGCTCCTCTTCCTGGGGTCCACACAAATCATGAAACAGCATACTACTTCCTGGGGTCCACACAAAACATGAAACAGCTACTCTTCCTGGGGTCCACACAAAACATGAAACAGCTCCTCTTCCTGGGGTCCACACAAATCATGAAACAGCTCCTCTTCCTGGGGTCCACACAAAACATGACACAGCTCCTCTACCTGGGGTCCACACAAAACATGACACAGCTACTCTACCTGGGGTCCACACAAAACATGAAACAGCTACTCTTCCTGGGGTCCACACAAAACATGACACAGCTCCTCTTCCTGGGGTCCACACAAAACATGAAACAGCTACTCTACCTGGGGTCCACACAAAACATGAAACAGCTACTCTACCTGTGGTCCACACAAAACACACAATACGTGTATAGGGTGTCCAATCAAAAACAACAATTTTTATATGTTAACTGTAGATAATTGTCTAAGAAAACCAATGGTCCAAACGTCATGTCTCTATAATAATCCTGTAAAAGGTTATTGGAGTTTTTATCCTTGGAGGACGACTAAAATGAGTGTGACTGAAACAATAGAGTCCAGAGAAAGAGGCCAGGAAATGGCATCGTGTCAGCTAGGCTGGATTCTGTGCATGAATTTAGGCTACAGGCAACCTGACATCTCACTTTACTGTTGAACTAGTCATCTTTCTTCTCCAATCCGCAGGACATCAAATAATATAGAGCTAAGATGGATAACGACATGACGCAGTATTTTCATATTTTAGACATTTACATTTACATTTAAGTCATTTGGCAGACGCTCTTATCCAGAGCGACTTACAAATTGGTGAATTCACCTTATGACATCCAGTGGAACAGCCACTTTACAATAGTGCATCTAAATCATTTAAGGGGGGGTGAGAAGGATTACTTTATCCTATCCTAGGTATTCCTTAAAGAGGTGGGGTTTCAGGTGTCTCCGGAAGGTGGTGATTGACTCCGCTGTCCTGGCGTCGTGAGGGAGTTTGTTCCACCATTGGGGGGCCAGAGCAGCGAACAGTTTTGACTGGGCTGAGCGGGAACTGTACTTCCTCAGTGGTAGGGAGGCGAGCAGGCCAGAGGTGGATGAACGCAGTGCCCTTGTTTGGGTGTAGGGCCTGATCAGAGCCTGGAGGTACTGCGGTGCCGTTCCCCTCACAGCTCCGTAGGCAAGCACCATGGTCTTGTAGCGGATGCGAGCTTCAACTGGAAGCCAGTGGAGAGAGCGGAGGAGCGGGGTGACGTGAGAGAACTTGGGAAGGTTGAACACCAGACGGGCTGCGGCGTTCTGGATGAGTTGTAGGGGTTTAATGGCACAGGCAGGGAGCCCAGCCAACAGCGAGTTGCAGTAATCCAGACGGGAGATGACAAGTGCCTGGATTAGGACCTGCGCCGCTTCCTGTGTGAGGCAGGGTCGTACTCTGCGGATGTTGTAGAGCATGAACCTACAGGAACGGGCCACCGCCTTGATGTTATTTGAGAACGACAGGATGTTGTCCAGGATCACGCCAAGGTTCTTAGCGCTCTGGGAGGAGGACACAATGGAGTTGTCAACCGTGATGGCGAGATCATGGAACGGGCAGTCCTTCCCCGGGAGGAAGAGCAGCTCCGTCTTGCCGAGGTTCAGCTTGAGGTGGTGATCCGTCATCCACACTGATATGTCTGCCAGACATGCAGAGATGCGATTCGCCACCTGGTCATCAGAAGGGGGAAAGGAGAAGATTAATTGTGTGTCGTCTGCATAGCAATGATAGGAGAGACCATGTGAGGTTATGACAGAGCCAAGTGACTTGGTGTATAGCGAGAATAGGAGAGGGCCTAGAACAGAGCCCTGGGGGACACCAGTGGTGAGAGCGCGTGGCGAGGAGACAGATTCTCGCCACGCCACCTGGTAGGAGCGACCTGTCAGGTAGGACGCAATCCAAGCGTGGGCCGCGCCGGAGATGCCCAACTCGGAGAGGGTGGAGAGGAGGATCTGATGGTTCACAGTATCGAAGGCAGCCGATAGGTCTAGAAGGATGAGAGCAGAGGAGAGAGAGTTAGCTTTAGCAGTGCGGAGCGCCTCCGTGATACAGAGAAGAGCAGTCTCAGTTGAATGACTAGTCTTGAAACCTGACTGATTTGGATCAAGAAGGTCATTCTGAGAGAGATAGCGGGAGAGCTGGCCAAGGACGGCACGTTCAAGAGTTTTGGAGAGAAAAGAAAGAAGGGATACTGGTCTGTAGTTGTTGACATCGGAGGGATCGAGTGTAGGTTTTTTCAGAAGGGGTGCAACTCTCGCTCTCTTGAAGACGGAAGGGACGTAGCCAGCGGTCAGGGATGAGTTGATGAGCGAGGTGAGGTAAGGGAGAAGGTCTCCGGAAATGGTCTGGAGAAGAGAGGAGGGGATAGGGTCAAGCGGGCAGGTTGTTGGGCGGCCGGCCGTCACAAGAAGCGAGATTTCATCTGGAGAGAGAGGGGAGAAAGAGGTCAGAGCACAGGGTAGGGCAGTGTGAGCAGAACCAGCGGTGTCGTTTGACTTAGCAAACGAGGATCGGATGTCGTCGACCTTCTTTTCAAAATGGTTGACGAAGTCATCTGCAGAGAGGGAGGGGGGGGGGAGGATGATTCAGGAGGGAGGAGAAGGTGGCAAAGAGCTTCCTAGGGTTAGAGGCAGATGCTTGGAATT
Source organism: Oncorhynchus masou masou (assembly GCF_036934945.1). Taxonomy (NCBI): domain Eukaryota; kingdom Metazoa; phylum Chordata; class Actinopteri; order Salmoniformes; family Salmonidae; genus Oncorhynchus; species Oncorhynchus masou. The sequence goes on from NW_027002342.1 coordinate 85,641, forward strand.
TAGAGTGGTAGAAAGTGGCTTTAGCAGCAGAGACAGAGGAGGAAAATGTAGAGAGGAGGGAGTGAAAGGATGCCAGGTCCGCAGGGAGGCGAGTTTTCATCCATTTCCGCTCGGCTGCCCGGAGCCCTGTTCTGTGAGCTCGCAATGAGTCGTCGAGCCACGGAGCGGGAGGGGAGGACCGAGCCGGCCTGGAGGATAGGGGACATAGAGAGTCAAAGGATGCAGAAAGGGAAGAGAGGAGGGTTGAGGAGGCAGAATCAGGAGATAGGTTGGAGAAGGTTTGAGCAGAGGGAAGAGATGATAGGATGGAAGAGGAGAGAGTAGCGGGGGAGAGAGAGCGAAGGTTGGGACGGCGCGATACCATCCGAGTAGGGGCAGTGTGGGAAGTGTTGGATGAGAGCGAGAGGGAAAAGGATACAAGGTAGTGGTCGGAGACTTGGAGGGGAGTTGCAATGAGGTTAGTGGAAGAACAGCATCTAGTAAAGATGAGGTCGAGCGTATTGCCTGCCTTGTGAGTAGGGGGGGAAGGTGAGAGGGTGAGGTCGAAAGAGGAGAGGAGTCGGAAGAAGGAGGCAGAGAGGAATGAGTCAAAGGTAGACGTGGGGAGGTTAAAGTCGCCCAGGACTGTGAGAGGTGAGCCGTCCTCAGGAAAGGAGCTTATCAAGGCATCAAGCTCATTGATGAACTCTCCGAGGGAACCTGGAGGGCGATAAATGATAAGGATGTTAAGCTTGAAAGGGCTGGTAACTGTGACAGCATGGAATTCAAAGGAGGCGATAGACAGATGGGTAAGGGGAGAAAGAGAGAATGACCACTTGGGAGAGATGAGCAGAAGCTCTCGGGGTGTGCGAGAACACGTGGGCGGACGAAGAGAGAGCAGTAGGAGTAGCAGTGTTATCTGTGGTGATCCATGTTTCCGTCAGTGCCAAGAAGTCGAGGGACTGGAGGGAGGCAAAGGCTGAGATGAACTCTGCCTTGTTGGCCGCAGATCGGCAGTTCCAGAGGCTACCGGAGACCTGGAACTCCACGTGGGTCGTGCGCGCTGGGACCACCAGATTAGGGTGGCCGCGGCCACGCGGTGTGGAGCGTTTGTATGGTCTGTGCAGAGAGGAGAGAACAGGGATAGATAGACACATAGTTGACAGGCTACAGAAGAGGCTACGTTAATGCAAAGGAGATTGGAATGACAAGTGGACTACACGTCTCGAATGTTCAGAAAGTTAAGCTTACGTAGCAAGAATCTTATTGACTAAAATGATTGAAATGATACAGTGCTGCTGGAGTAGGCTAGCTGGCAGTGGCTGCGTTGTTGACTTTGTAGGCTAGCTGGCAGTGGCTGCGTTGTTGACACTACACTAATCAAGTCGTTCCGTCGAGTGTAATAGTTTCTACAGTGCTGCTATTCGGGGGCTAGCTGGCTAGCTAGCAGTGTGATTACGTTACGTTACGTTAAAAGAACGACAATAGCTGGCTAGCTAACCTAGAAAATCGCTCTAGACTACACAATTGTCTTAGATACAAAGACGGCTATGTAGCTAGCTAGCTACGATCAAACAAATCAAACCGTTGTACTGTAATGAAGTGAAATGAAAATGTGATACTACCTGTGGAGCGAAGCGGAATGTTGACCGGGTTGTTGAAGTTCTATTCGGTAGACGTTGGCTAGCTGTTGGCTAGCTAGCTAGCAGTATCTCCTACGTTAAGGACGACAAATAACTGGCTAGCTAACCTCGGTAAATTAAGATAATCACTCTAAGTCTACACACTCTAAACTACACAATTATCTTGGATACGAAGACAGCAAAGACAACTATGTAGCTAGCTAACACTACACTAATCGAGTCGTTCAGTTGAGTGTAATAGTTTCTACAGTGCTGGTGGACGGTGGACGTTAGCTAGCTGCTGGGCAGATAGCAGTGTAGACTACGTTAGGACGACGAAATACGATAATTACGCAATTATCTTTGATACGAAGACGGCTATGTAGCTAGCTAAGAAGAAATTGCTAAGATTAGACAAATCAAACCGTTGTACTATAATGAAATGTAATGAAAATGTAATGAAAAGTTATACTACCTGCGGACCGAAGTGTAGATGCGACCGCTCGCTCCAACCCGGAACCGGGTAGTATACGCATTTTCATATTCATTCAAAATTATTGTTTTTTTTTCGAAGATTTCTCACAAAAACAAGCATATCTCTGTGAAATATCAATGAAGCACTGAGCGTATACCAAGCTTTTTCCCCCAAGCCGTTTACAGTGAATTCAGCTCGTGTCATGCTAATTTAGCCTTTGGTGACCGATGGAAATAAGTTTCCTGACGACGAACACAAACTGTTAAATGCTGCCCGCCCCACAGTGTGGAAACCACTGTGTTAGAGAAAGACCCCACTGAACGATTCAAACATGAATAATCATATTTGTCATGGTAAAAAAAAAATGTTTTTACATAAGGAAGTTACATTTTATTAGCTAAGTGCGTTTTCACCAACTCTTGGTAGTGTGGGTGGACACCCAACACAGTACAGAACAGTTAAAGACAAGGACAACACAAGACCATACTGCATTGAAATAAGATAAAACAGTTCTATATTGTGAAGACATCCAAGAGAGAACAAAAATAATTCTTCCACACTATTCACATCCATATTAAAATGTATGTAATAACAATATTGACTGATTGCCTGAGAAGTATCCACTTACCTGCAGACTCCACTGCTGCTTTCACATCATCTGCCTCTGCAATCTGTGGAAAAGAACATGAACGGTGTAAACATTTCTCTGTTAATCATCTTCACCATAATCGCTTTGCTTGTTTACTGTTGCTCCAGTCTGGTTTGATATGATGTGGTTGATGTTTGAGAACTCTCGCCTCCACAAAGTCTATTTGACATGATATTAGTCTGGAGATAGCACGATAGTTTAGAGAGAGAGAGAGAAGGAGAGAGAGTTAAAGAAAGAGATAGTTTACCTGCTCCTGGATTGGTCTCTCCTCAGTCAGTCGTCTGTTGTAAACTACAGCTTTATCTACAGGGAAAATAAAAACCACATAATATTAATACTACTAATCATCTTTATTATTATGGTCAGCAGCAATGTCATCATCATAATCAACATCATCATCCGCATCATTGTTATCATCATCCTCATCGACTTCATTATCATCACCACCATTCACTATCACATCATCTGAGATATCTAAAACGTGTAATTTAGGTAGAAACATATGTAGGACCAGCTAACCTGACTGCTTCAAATCATAGCCTTAAAAAACTATCTTAAATCAGTTTTAGAATAAACTTTCTCCTATGAACGACAGAGAAAGACATTGACTTGAATTTGAGGGGTCCAACATCATCAGGGTATTTTTAAGATATTCCTGCTTGGTCATGTGGGCCAAGTGGGGTTTTGGTTAATGTGGTTTATTGATGAGAAAGAGGGTACAGTCTAGGGCTACAGTGAGTCCTAACTCCCGACCCGACGGGACACAGCAGCGTCATAATCGGTTTAACAAACAAAAGATAAACTGGGTTGGAAATAGAACGCAATCGGCCTTACATCGCATGAAACGACCAACCTCACAAACTATTTGTTTATTTGTTATTTCCTGCTCTATTTGAACTTGAATTGGCTTGTTTTGTATATAATGTTTAAATATATTTTTAAAATGTGAAAATGGTTATAAATATAGCCTGGCCTAGATAAAATGTACTTTAAAAGTGGGCTATAGGCCTAGCGAACTAAAACATATTCACACTGAAACCAGTCATCACAGATGTAGGCTACCAGCAGGCCATGTACTCACCATCCTCGGCAGGTGTGGGAAAAGCAGAAATCTGGGAGACAGTCACAGCAAAAATCCCGAGCAGAAGGAGAACTCCCATTCCTTTGGACGCCATTCTGAAATAAAATATAAACTCAATCGGTGGCTGTAGGCTATTTTCCGCTAGATTACTCCCGGTTATAGCTGTCTTGGGGGTGTTGTGTTGTGTGGATGATCTAACCGAAGATAGCGGTCACAAACTGCTGGATGTTTGGACAGCTCTGCTCTTCCTTGCTGGTGGTGCTGAAACTGACAACAGGGCTGCGCTTGGACTCTACCCGCTGTGGTTGTTACTTGGGCGGGGAGGGGCTCTTCAAATCTCCGCTCTCCTCTGGTGTTGTTGGAGCTGTTAATGACCTGCAGTGCTGAAACCAGGACGGACACTCGCTATAATTAACTAGAGAGAGATAAACTGCCAGGCTCGTAGTCTGTAAACTCCGTGTGAGCTGTCGTGAACTCACCTGCCGTATGCCGATAGTAGCTACCCGAAATAACACGATCTCTCTCTCTCGGTCGGACCAAACCGTGAAGGAGGAGAACAAAACGAATGTCCGCCCTGATCGTGTGTCCTGTCCTGGACGCCTTAGCTTTTTATAGTCGATACTGTGGGCTGTCCCATTTTGCCTCATTGGAATTAGATACATCCATACATACACAACAAGTCAACATGGTTGTGCCCAGAGCAGTGTTGTGTTTCAGATGTTTTCCATGTTCCTCAGCCCCAGTTAATCTCCTGCTTTATGAGCCTTATGCTTCAGAAGAATATACATGCTGTCTGCTGATTGGATAGATCTGTCTTAATGGGACTAAAGCTTTGAGTAGAGTGAACATGCTGAGCAGTGTGTTATCAGTTGTCCATTGAGGAACAGCACACACACACTTAGTAAAGAACAATTGCTACATGCTCAGGGCATTGTTCTGGGTCGGTCTGTCTGTCTGTCTGTCTGTCTGTCTGTCTGTCTGTCTGTCTGTCTGTCTGTCCGTCCGTCCGTCTGTCCGTCCGTCCGTCCGTCATATCCCTCAGTGCAGTGGCCCTTATCTCATTCTCTCTCCCCTGCTCTGCCCGTTCACTGTCTCCTCTCTTTCAATTTCAATTCAAGAGCTTTATTGGCATGGGAAACGTATGTTTACATACAGGCACCGGTTAGTCGGGCTGATTGAGGTAGTATGTACATGTAGATATGGTTAAAGTGACTATGCATATATGATAAACAGAGAGTAGCAGCAGCGTAAAAGAGGGGTTGGGTGGGGACACGCAATGCAAATAGTCCGGCTAGCCATTTGATTACCTGTTCAGGAGTCTTATGGCTTGGGGGTAAAAACTGTTGAGAAGCCTTTTTGTCCTAGTCTCTGAACTCCTCCCTATAGGCTGTCTTGTTGTTGTCGGTGATCAGGGCTACCACTGTTGTGTCCTCTGAAAACTTAATGATGGCGTTGGAGTCGTGCCTGGCCTTGCAGTCGTAGGTGAACAGGGAGTACAGGAGGGGACTGAGCACGCACCCCTGGGGGGCTCCAGTGTTGAGGATCAGCATGGCAGATGTGTTGCTACCTACCCTCACCACCTGGGGGCGGCCGGTCAGGAAGTCCATTAGGAGTAAGATGAGGAGCAGGAGTTAGATGAGGAGCAGGAGTTAGATGAGGAGCAGGAGGTAGATGAGGAGCAGGAGGTAGATGAGGAGCAGGAGGTAGATGAGGAGCAGGAGGCAGATGAGGAGCAGGAGGCAGATGAGGAGCAGGAGGCAGATGAAGAGCAGGAGGCAGATGAGGAGCAGGAGGTAGATGAGAGGAGAAGGTAGATGAGAAGAGATGGTAGAAGAGGACTGGATCCCAACATGATAATGCTCTTCCTCTCTACAGCACCATACGTATCAAAGCTTAGCTACCACATCCCTGTGATCGGTGTGTATCTACTGCCCTCTAGTGTGCTTTATATCAGTGTCAGAAGGCCCTGGTTCTCCTGTAGTCCAAGACAGCAGTCCACATAGTATGGAAATGACACTGTCATTATGGAACATTCAGTATGGATGAGGTACGGAGCATGAGTCACTCAGTGAAAGTCTGCATGCTGTATGTGTGCTGTGGGCTCCTGAGTGGCACAGCGGTCTAAAGCTCTGCATCTCAGTACAGTCCCTGGTTCGAATCCAGGCTGTATCACATCTGGCCGTGATTGGGAATCCCATAATGCGGTGCACCATTGGCCCAGCATCGTCTAGGTTTGGCCGGGGTAGGTGATCATTGTAAATAAGAATTTGTTCTTAACTGACTTGACTGGTTAAATAAAGGTTAAAAAAATAATCATACTACTGTATGTAAAAGAAAACTAACTGAGCATGACAAGTTTCACATACTGGTAGTTCTACCTCAAAACGTTCTATTCTCACTGAACCATGCTGCCTACTAACACATGGTGGTTCATCATAGACCTGCCTTGCAGTAGGTGCACAACTTCCTTCCTGTTTCCTGACGATATTGAAACCATCAAACCTTTCTCATGGTGATCTGAGAGCATCTAATTGTAACTATTATGATATGTAATGTATGCCTTATGATTATGGAGTTATAGAGATAAATGTTTCAAATGTTGCTCTGGGGTGCCACAGTACATGTAATACTTTATACGTAGTACGTTATATGTATTGTGATCATGTTTTACATACTTAATACAATATGGTTCCTGTTCCTTTTACTTGTCTGTCTCAGCAGTCAGTTTGTGTTCCAAATGGCACCCTATTCCCTATACAGTTTACTACACAGATCCCTATTGGCCCTTATCAAAATTAGTAGAACATATAGGCTATGTAACAATTCTCATTGGTGGAAGGAGAGGAGGACCAAAATGCAGCGTGGTGAGTGTTCGTCATATTTTAATAGAAAAACTGAACTGTACACAAAATAACAACAAAGAGAAAACGAAACAGTTCTGCCAGGTGAACAGACACTAAACAGAAATTAAACACCCACAACCAAAATGGGGAAAACAGGCTACTTAAGTATGATTCTCAATCAGAGACAACGATTGACAGCTGCCTCTGATTGGGAACCATACCAGGTCAAACACATAGAAATACAAACATAGAACAAAACATAGCATACCCACCCACTTCACACCCTGACCAAACTAAAAAATAGAAACATACAAAGCAATCTACGGCCAGGGCATGACAGTAATACACTCCAGTCCATCCACGTAGAGTTTCACATTAATATTCATATCTTCACATTCCGGTTTAACTTGAAATAACATTATCACACATTCATATCTACAGTATGTTGTTATCAATAACCTATAGACTACATATGTCTACAGTAATGTACTGTGCATTAAGTCCTGCAGTAAATTGCTGTTCCCCAAACTGATGTTCTTTTCTTCTAATTTTCAGACAATTTTTGTGGATGTGACTCTAGACCCTGATACACCACATTACTATACGTTCATGTGTCCTAGAGTAATGTACTGAGCAGTTAAATGCAGTCCTGCATATTGATATGTTTATTTAATCATTCTAATAAAGTATGTGTTTCTCTCAACAGGGAATGTGACTCTAGACCCTGATACAGCACATCCCAGATTCATCCTGCCTGAAGATGGGAAACAAGTGAATTGTGGAGACATAAAACAGGATCTCCCTGACAACCCAGAGAGGTTTAATAATGTTATCTATGTCCTGGGAAAGGAGGGCTTCTCCTCAGGGAGCTTCTACTATGAGGTGCAGGTGGAGGAGAAGACTTGGTGGATTGTAGGAGGGGCCAGAGAGTCCATCAACAGGAAGAAGGAAATTCACCTGAACCCTGAGAATGGATGTGTGTGCAAGTGTGTTACTCACCGTCTAAATGAACTGCAATCTGTTTATCTGAAATAACAGAGAGGAAAACTGAACCCTGAGAATGGATCTGTTTATCGTCTAAATGAACTGATTCAACGATATGATTCAACTAACATAGAGGAAATTCACCTGAACCCTGAGAATGGATGCCTGTGCAAGTGTGTTACTCACCGTCTGAATGAACTGCAATCTGTTTATCGCGATATGATTCAACTAACAGAGAGGAAATTCACCATGTACATTTGATGCTGAATGTCATCCTATTGAGGTGGCAGAATTTGGGGTGAGCTGTTTTTACTTCTCATGGGATATGTTCTGTGTTGGACTGTGATGTTGTGCCTTTCATAGACTCCTGTCATTTCTGCACTCTAACACAAGGTCATTGTGTTCTGGAACTGTTGCTTGTATAAATAACTGTTGTGTAACAATATGATATATGATATATTATAATTATATATGAAGTATAATCACCTCCCACTATATAAGGGACATGGAACCATTTACTCTTGGAGTTCTTCACTGTGAAATCAGAGACAGATCTCCCTCACAACTGCTTGATTAAAGATGTTTCTATTATACAATTAAATAGTCTCTGCCTTGGCCTTTGGATGGGGTTTTCCACAACATTTGGTTCCGTGACCCGGATGAGAGCGACCTGACTTTTTGATCCATTTTGCTCGGCTTGGACCCAGTCATCCCTCTGGCCACAACAAAACAAGGTAAAAGACCTTATTCAAGAATCTCTGTGAGGGACTGTCTGTTTTCCAGCTGAGCCTTAATGGAGAAAGATCTCTTGTCCTCCTCATTCCCAAAATGTAGGGGTTCCATTTGGCTGAACTATTTCCCTATGATAATGAATCTGTCTTGGGAACGGATTCAGAGGAGCTAAAGAAATTGATCCAAAGAGTAAATCTAAGGAAACTGATTAATAGTAGGGATTTGTTTTCCTATAATCACATGAAAATACTGTTGGATCAGTGCCCTCTACTTATATTGGCACCCTTGGTACATATGAGCAAAACGGGTTGTAAATAAATGTCTTTGCTGTTTATCTTCTTGGTCTTGCATTCAAAATATTCACACATAAATTAATTTTTTTTTCTTCTCCAAAACACAATTATTGGCACCCCTAGAAATTCTTATGATTAAAATCTAACTGAAGTATATTCCCATTCATATTTTACATTTTTAAGTTCACCTGAGTGATTAGGAATACTTAAGTGGTACTGTCTCCACCCTTGCACAGCTTTTTTCAGCTTTCTCCAGAGATGTTTAATCGGATTCAAGTCCAGGCTCTGGCTGGGCCACTCAAGGACATTCAGAGACTTGTCTCAAAGCCACTCCTACTCCTTCAATGTCTCCTCTCTTACACTGTGTCTACCCTTTCACCTCTCTTTCACTGTCAACCCTCACACTGTCTCCTCTCCTTCACCATCTCCCAAGATTTACTGTTAGTTGGAATGTTTCCTTATTTTTATTTAACCTTCATTAACTAGTCAAGTCAGTTAAGAACAAATTCTTATTTACAATGACAGCCTAGGAACAGTGGGTTAACTGCCTTGTTCAGGGGCAGAACAACAGATTTTAACCTTGTCAGCTCAGGGATTTGATCTAGCAACCTTTTGCACAGTGCTCCTTGGGATGTTTAAAGCTTGGGAAATCTATTTGTATCCAAATCCGGCTTTAAACATCTTCACAACAGTATCTCGGACATGCCTGGTGTGTTCCTTGTTCTTCATGATGCTCTCTGCGCTTTTAACGGACCTCTGAGACTATCACAGTGCAGGTGCATTTTTACGGAGACTTGATTACTCACAGGTGGATTGTATTTATCATCGTTAGTCATTTAGGTCAACATTGGATCATTCAGAGATCCTCACTGAACGAGAGAGTTTGCTGCACTGAAAGTAAAGGGGCTGAATAATTTTGCACGCCCAATTTTTCAGTTTTTGATTTGTTAAAAAAGTTTGAAATATCCAATAAATGTCGTTCCACTTCATGATTGTGTCCCACTTGTTGATTCTTCACAAAAAATACAGTTTTATATCTTTATGTTTGAAGCCTGAAATGTGGCAAAAGGTCGCAAAGTTCAAGGGGGCCGAATACTTTCGCAAGGCACTGTATGGATGGTAATATAAAGAGGACACAGTTAAAAACTGAAAGGAGAGTAAGAAAAACAATCCAGTGAAAGTGAACAAACAACCGGTTTAGGAAAGTGGAGGATCCCTCAGTTAATCCCTCCCAATTAATATTCAAGTCAATGTTGATGGTTGGCAATAGCTGTGTGTGAGAACCAGACAGGCCTTGATAAAAAGGCCAAGTTTAGCATATTTAAGAAAGTCTGTCTTGAGTAGTCTTTGGCCTCAGGTGATTAAATAGTGTGTGTCTGTCTGTCTGTCTGTCTGATCCCTCAGTGCAGCTGTCAGGGATTATGGAGATAATGGGAGAAATGTTTTATATTAAATAAAAGGAACAAGCTTTACACATTTTTGAAAGTCTGCCTGAATTAGTCTTCTGTCAACCCCCTCTATAGTCAAAACAATAGTAATGGTAATCATGTTATAATGATTGTTATCTTTATGACATTATTTGTATCATTAAATGATATGTAGACAAACAGTATTACAAGTAAACCAAAATGTTTTCATGTTCTGTCACACACACATGAAAAGGTACTTCAGACAGGTCCAAATGTGATTGGTGGTAGAGAATCTACAAAAGGTTGAGAACCTCTGGTATAGAATACAAACCAAACACTGATACAAACCCTACAGTCATAAACAGAATGTCTGGTTACACACTTAACATAGTTGCTGGAACCGTAATGGACAGGTCCATGTGGAAGGTTAATATCAGAGCCAACCAGTACAGTTTGCTTTGGCCCAGTAGTGTTAACAGGGTAATACAGCATTCTGCACTGCTCTGAGACTGGTATGGTGGAACTCTGAGGGTTCTTCTCAAACTAAACCCTACGACACCTCATAATATAGTGCACTGCTGTTACGGCTTTCTAGGTGGGAAGGAGAGTCGGACCAAAATGCGGCGTGTAGATTACGATCCATGTTTATTAAACTAACGTAAAACACGAATCAATACAAACACTACAAAACAACAAACGTAACGAATACCGAAACAGCCTATACTGGTTTAAATAAACACAGAACAAGGGCATCAGGACACTAAGGACAATCACCCACGAAACACTCAGAATATGGCTGCCTAAATATGGTTCCCAATCAGAGACAACGATAAACACCTGCCTCTGATTGAGAACCACTTCAGACAGCCATAGACTTAACTAGAACACCCCACTAAGCTACAATCCCAATACAAACACACCACATACAAAAACCCATGCCACACCCTGGCCTGACCAAATAAATGAAGATAAACACAAAATACTTCGACCAGGGCGTGACAGAACCCCCCCCCCAAGGTGCGGACTCCCGGACGCACACCAAAAACCATAGGGGAGGGTCCGGGTGGGCGTCTGTCCATGGTGGCGGCCCCGGCGCGGGACGTGGACCCCACTCTATCAAAGTCTTAGTCCCTCCTCCTCGCGTCCTTGGATAGTCCACCCTCGCCCCCGACCATGGCCTAGTAGTCCTCACCCAGAACCCCACTGGACTGAGGGGCAGCTCGGGACTGAGGGGCAGCTCGGCACTGAGGGGCAGCTCGGCACTGAGGGGCAGCTCGGCACTGAGAGGAAGCTCAGGCAGGTAGTTGGATCTGGCAGATCCTGGCTGGCTGGCGGTTCTGGCAGATCCTGGCTAACTGGCGGATCTGGAAGAGTCTGGCTAACTGGAAGATCTGGAAGAGTCTGGCTGACTGGAAGATCCTGGCTAACTGGCGGATCTGGAAGAGTCTGGCTGACTGGCGGATCTGGAAGAGTCTGGCTGACTGGCGGATCTGGAAGAGTCTGGCTGACTGGCGGATCTGGAAGAGTCTGGCTGACTGGCGGATCTGGAAGAGTCTGGCTGACTGGCGGATCTGGAAGAGTCTGGCGGATCTGGAAGAGTCTGGCTGACTGGCGGATCTGGAAGAGTCTGGCTGACTGGCGGATCCTGGCAGACTGACGGATCTGGCTGCTCCATGCTGACTCCATTCTTCAAGGAATACCTAGGATAGGATAAAGCAATCCTTCTCACCCCCCCCTTAAATGATTTAGATGCACTATTGTAAAGTGGCTGTTCCACTGATGTCAGAAGGTGAATTCACCAATTTGTAAGTCGCTCTGGATAAGAGCGTCTGCTAAATGACTTAAATGTAAAATGTAAATGTAATGACTGGCGGATCTGGCTGCTCCATGCTGACTGGCGGATCTGGAAGAGTCTGGCTGACTGGCGGATCTGGAAGAGTCTGGCTGACTGGAGGATCCTGGCTGACTGGCGGCTCTGGCTGCTCCATGCTGACTGGCGGCTCTGGCTGCTCCATGCTGACTGGCGGCTCTGGCTGCTCCATGCTGACTGGCGGCTCTGGCTGCTCCATGCTGACTGGCGGCTCTGGCTGCTCCATGCTGACTGGCGGCTCTGGCTGCTCCATGCTGACTGGCGGCTCTGGCTGCTCCATGCTGACTGGCGGCTCCATGCTGACTGGCGGCTCTGGCTGCTCCATGCTGACTGGCGGCTCTGGCTGCTCCATGCTGACTGGCGGCTCTGGCTGCTCATGCAGACTGGAGCTCTGGCGGCTCTGCAGACTGCTGGCAGCCTTGCAGACTGGCAGCTCTGGCGGCTTCTTGCAGACTGGCAGCTCTGGCGGCTTCTTGCAGACTGGCAGCTGGCGGCTTCTTGCAGACTGGCAGCTCTGGCGGCTTCTTGCAGACTGGCAGCTCTGGCGGCTTCTTGCAGACTGGCAGCTCTGGCGGCTTCTTGCAGACTGGCAGCTCTGGCGGCTTCTTGCAGACTGGCAGCTCTGGCGGCTACATGCAGACTGGCAGCTCTGGCGGCTCCATGCAGACTGGCAGCTCTGGCGGCTCCATGCAGACTGGCAGCTCTGGCGGCTCCATGCAGACTGGCAGCTCTGGCGGCTCCATGCAGACTGGCAGCTCTGGCGGCTCCATGCAGACTGGCAGCTCTGGCGGCTCCATGCAGACTGGCAGCTCTGGCGGCTCCATGCAGACTGGCAGCTCTGGCGGCTCCATGCAGACTGGCAGCTCCTTGCAGACTGGCAGCTCCTTGCAGACTGGCAGCTCTGGCGTCGCCGTTCTGCCTCTTCATACCGGCGCCTCTCCGTTTTCGTCGCCTCCAGTTCTTCCTTGGGGCGGCGATATTCTCCAGGCTGTTCCCAGGGTCCTTCTCCGTCAAGGATCTCCTCCCAAGTCAATTTCTCCAAGTAATGCAGCCTCTCCCACTGCTGCTGCTGCTGCTGCTGCTTCTGTTGCTACTCCTGCTGTTGCTGCTGCTGCTGCCTCTGTTGATTCTCCTGATTCCAGCGCCTCTCCGCCTCCAGTTCTTCCTTGGAGCGGCGATATTCTCCAGGTTTTGCCCAGGGTCCTTCTCCGTTTAGGATTTCCTCCCAAGTCCAGAATTCCTTACTTCGTATCTCCTGCTGCCACTGTTGCTTCTCCTGCTGCTCCTGCCTGTTGACACGCCGCTTGGTCCTGTTGTGGTGGGTGATTCTGTTACGGCTTTCTAGGTGGGAAGGAGAGTCGGACCAAAATGCGGCGTGTAGATTACGATCCATGTTTATTAAACTAACGTAAAACACAAATCAATACAAACACTACAAGACAACAAACGTAACGAAAACCGAAACAGCCTATACTGGTGTAAATAACCACAGAACAAGGACATCAGGACACTAAGGACAATCACCCACGAAACACTCAAAGAATATGGCTGCCTAAATATGGTTCCCAATCAGAGACAACGATAAACACCTGCCTCTGATTTAGAACCACTTCAGACAGCCATAGACTTAACTAGAACACCCCACTAAGCTACAATCCTAATACAAACACACCACATACAAAAACCCATGCCACACCCTGGCCTGACCAAATAAATGAAGATAAACACAAAATACTTCGACCAGGGCGTGACAACTGCATTTGACCAGGACACATAGCACCATGATGTAGAGCACCGTTTGGTTACAGTATCAGGCAGTTGCTAAATAAACTCAGCAAAAAAAAGAAACATCCTCTCACTGTCAACAGCTTTTATTTTCAGCAAACTTATCATGTGTAAATATTTGTATGACCATAACAAGATTCAACAACTGAGACATAAACTGAACAAGTTCCACAGACATGCCTCCTTGCAGCATGCCTAAGGCACGTTCACCCAGATGAGCAGGGATCCTGGGCATCTTTCTTTTGGTGTTTTTCAGGGTCAGTAGAAAGGCCTCTTTAGTGTCCTAGGTTTTCATAACTGTGACCTTAATTGCATACTGCCTGTAAGCTTTTAGTGTCTTATTAACGACCGTTCCACAGGTTTGTTAATTGTTTATGGTTCATTGAACAAGCATGGGAAACAGTGTTTAAACCCTTTACAATGAAGATCTGTGAAGTTATTTGGATTTTTACAAATTATCTTTGAAAGACAGGGTCCTGAAAAAGGTCTGTTTCCTTTTTTGCTGAGTTTATGTAGGTAACATGATATAAGTCAGTGGCACCACATTATTTCTTATTAATATGAGCTGAAATAGGATAATATAACTAGTACGTATTTCCCTACATGATCACGTGCTTTAACCTCTACAGCACCACAGGCTGTCTGACATGGCCAAAGATGGTGGATAAATGAAGATAGTTGACGACCGTCGTTTACCAATTACAAAAAGTTGTCATTTCCGGTCTACTTAAGGGGCGGCTCTCGCATAGGCACCAATGCGATAGCAGATGGGTGTGGTCTTCTTAGTTCACTGACTTCCATTGAAAAAATAAATTAGGGATGGAGCATGTCCCACTTCCTCTTCCATCTCTGCAATGACATGTACCTGTGATCAGTGTGTCTACTGCCCTCTAGTGTCAACTTGATGTCAGTGCAATAAGGCCATGATTCTCTTGTTTGTATCATTAAATGATATGTAGACAAACAGTATTACAAGTAAACCAAAATGTTTTCATGTCCTGTCACACACACATGAAAAGGTACTTCAGACAGGTCCAAATGTGATTGGTGGTAGAGAATCTACAAAAGGTTGAGAACCTCTGGTATAGAATACAAACCAAACACTGATACAAACCCTACAGTCATAAACAGAATGTCTGGTTCACATATTGATTCTGGATGCCACAATCAATATGTGACATATGGATGGTAATATAAAGAGGACACAGTTAAAAACTGAAAGGAGAGTAAGAAAAACAATCCAGTGAAAGTGAACAAACAACAGGTTTAGGAAAGTGGAGGATCCCTCAGCGATCGCTTGCATCTCTCACAGGTGGCTGCTGGCACGTTCATTTGGGAGGACAGACTCATATTAATGGCTGGAATGGAATTAATAGAATGGTCTCAAACACATGAAAGACCTGGTTTCCATGTTGCTGATACAGTTCCATTTACTCCATTGCAGCCATTACTATGCGCCGTCCTCCCCTTACCAGCCTCCTGTGATCTCTATGTGTGACATCTTAGTGTAGCCAGTTTATCAGAGTTTTGTTTCCAGACACTATGCCACCTCTCACCTACTTCCTCATAAGTTAAGTCAAGTCAGTTAACTCAAGCTGATTAAAGTGTAGATTCCATCTCATCTACAAGAATAACAAGTATATCAAGTTATGTTGAAGCTACTTCCCTGCCTTGCAGTAGACACACCAGATGTATTTTCTCTCCAGTCTTTCACCACAGGCCAGCGAGCTTTAAACCAAACTCTTCTCAATTGTGATCTGCGTGTATCTAATCGTAAGTATTATTTGTATATATGTTTAAAGCTGTCAGAGAAAATATAGTTAATGGCAGAAATGCTTTATACTAATAAATCCCAGCAATTAATATTCAAGTCAATGTTGATGGTTGGCAATAGCTGTGTGTGAGAACCAGACAGGCCTTGATAAAAAGGCCAAGTTTAGCATATTTAAGAAAGTCTGTCTTGAGTAGTCTTTGGCCTCAGGTGATTAAATACTGTCTGTCTGTCTGTCTGTCTGTCTGTCTGTCTGTCTGTCTGTCTGTCTGTCTGTCTGTCTGTCTGTCTGTCTGTCTGTCTTATCTCAGTGCAGCTGTCAGGGATTATGGAGATAATGGGAGAAATGTTTTATATTATTAAATAAAAGGAACATGTTTTACATATTTTTGAAAGTCTGCCTGAATTAGTCTTCTGTCAACCCCTCTATAGTCAATAATTACAATAGAAATGGTAATCATGTTATAATGATTGTTATCTTTATGACATTATTTGTATCATTAAATTATATGTAGACAAACAGTAAACTTAGACAAACAGTAAACAAACAGTAAAAATGTTTTCATGTTCTGTCACACACACATGTAAAGGTACTTCAGACAGGTCCAAATGTGATTGGTGGTAGAGAATCTACAAAAGGTTGAGAACCTCTGGTATAGAATACAAACCAAACAGTGATACAAACCCTAAAGTCATAAACAGAATGTCTGGTTACACATTTAACATAGTTGCTGGAACCGTAATGGACAGGAACATGTGGAAGGTTAATATCAGAGCCAACCAGTACAGTTTGCTTTGGCCCAGTAGTGTTAAAAGGGTAATACAGTATTCTGCACTGCTCTGAGACTGGTATGGTGAAACTCTGAGGGTTCATCTCAAACTAAACCCTACTACACCTCTTAATATAGTGCACTGCATTTGACCAGGTCACATAGCACCATGATGTAGAGCACCGTTTGGTTACAGTATCAGGCAGTTGCTAAATAAACTCAGCAAAAAAAGAAACATCCTCTCACTGTCAACTGCTTTTATTTTCAGCAAACTTAACATGTGTAAATATTTGTATGAACATAATAAGATTCAACAACTGAGACATAAACTGAACAAGTTCCACAGACATGCCTCCTTGCAGCATGCCTAAGGCACGTTCACGCAGATGAGCAGGGATCCTGGGCATCTTTCTTTTGGTGTTTTTCAGGGTCAGTAGAAAGGCCTCTTTAGTGTCCTAGGTTTTCATAACTGTGACCTTAATTGCATACTGTCTGTAAGCTGTTAGTGTCTTATTAATGACCGTTCCACAGGTTCATTAATTGTTTATGGTTCATTGAACAAGCATGGGAAACAGTGTTTAAACCCTTTACAATGAAGATCTGTGAAGTTATTTGGATTTTTACAAATTATCTTTGAAAGACAGGGTCCTGAAAAAGGTCTGTTTCCTTTTTTGCTGAGTTTATGTAGGTAACATGATATAAGTCAGTAGCACCACATTATTTCTTATTAATATGAGCTGAAATAGGATAATATAACTAGTACGTATTTCCCTACATGATCACGTGCTTTAACCTCTACAGCACCACAGGCTGTCTGACATGGCCAAAGATGGTGGATAAATGAAGATAGTTGACGACCATCGTTTACCAATTACAAAAAGTTGTCATTTCCGGTCTACTTAAGGGGCGGCTCTCGCATAGGCACCAATGCGATAGCAGATGGGTGTGGTCTTCTTAGTTCACTGACTTCCATTGAAAAAATAAATTAGGGATGTAGCATGTCCCACTTCCTCTTCCATCTCTGCAATGACATGTCCCTGTGATCAGTGTGTCTACTGCCTTCTAGTGTCAACTTGATGTCAGTGCAATAAGGCCATGATTCTTGTTTGTATCATTAAATGATATGTAGACAAACAGCATTACAAGTAAACCAAAATGTTTTCATGTCCTGTCACACACACATGAAAAGGTACTTCAGACAGGTCCAAATGTGATTGGTGGTAGAGAATCTACAAAAGGTTGCGAACCTCTGGTATAGAATACAAACCAAACACTGATACAAACCCTACAGTCATAAACAGAATGTCTGGTTCACATATTGATTCTGGATGCCACAATCAATATGTGACATATGGATGGTAATATAAAGAGGACACAGTTAAAAACTGAAAGGAGAGTAAGAAAAACAATCCAGTGAAAGTGAACAAACAACAGGTTTAGGAAAGTGGAGGATCCCTCAGCGATCGCTTGCATCTCTCACAGGTGGCTGCTGGCACGTTCATTTGGGAGGACAGACTCATATTAATGGCTGGAATGGAATTAATAGAATGGTCTCAAACACATGAAAGACCTGGTTTCCATGTTGCTGATACAGTTCCATTTACTCCATTGCAGCCATTATTATGAGCCGTCCTCCCCTTACCAGCCTCCTGTGATCTCTATGTGTGACATCTTAGTGTAGCCAGTTTCAGTTTTATAGAGTTTTGTTTCCAGAAACTATGCCACCTCTCACCTACTTCCTCATAAGTTAAGTCAAGTCAAGTTAACTCAAGCTGATTAAAGTGTAGATTCCATCTCATCTACAAGTATAACAAGTTATGTTGAAGCTACTTCCCTGCCTTGCAGTAAACACACCAGATTTATTTTCTCTCCAGTCTTTCCCCACAGGCCAGCGAGCTTTAAGCCAAACTCTTCTCAATTGTGATCTGCATGTATCTAATCGTAAGTATTATTTGTATATATGTTTAAAGCTGTCAGAGAAAATATAGTTAATGGCAGAAATGCTTTATACTAATAAATCCCAGCAATTAATATTCAAGTCAATGTTGATGGTTGGCAATAGCTGTGTGTGAGAACCAGACAGGCCTTGATAAAAAGGCCAAGTTTAGCATATTTAAGAAAGTCTGTCTTGAGTAGTCTTTGGCCTCAGGTGATTAAATACTGTCTGTCTGTCTGTCTGTCTGTCTGTCTGTCTGTCTGTCTGTCTGTCTGTCTGTCTGTCTTATCTCAGTGCAGCTGTCAGGGATTATGGAGATAATGGGAGAAATGTTTTATATTATTAAATAAAAGGAACATGTTTTACATATTTGTGAAAGTCTGCCTGAATTAGTCTTCTGTCAACCCCCTCTATAGTCAATAATTACAATAGAAATGGTAATCATGTTATAATGATTGTTATCTTTATGACATTATTTGTATCATTAAATGATATGTAGACAAACAGTATTACAAGTAAACCAAAATGTTTTCATGTCCTGTCACACACACATGAAAAGGTACTTCAGACAGGTCCAAATGTGATTGGTGGTAGAGAATCTACAAAAGGTTGAGAACCTCTGGTATAGAATACAAACCAAACACTGATACAAACCCTACAGTCATAAACAGAATGTCTGGTTACACATTTAACATAGTTGCTGGAACTGTAATGGACAGGAACATGTGGAAGGTTAATATCAGAGCCAACCAGTACAGTTTGCTTTGGCCCAGTAGTGTTAACAGGGTAATACAGTATTCTGCACTGCTCTGAGACTGGTATGGTGGAACTCTCAGGGTTCATCTCAAACTAAACCCTACTACACCTCTTAATATAGTGCACTGCATTTGACCAGGACACATAGCACCATGATGTAGAGCACCGTTTGGTTACAGTATCAGGCAGTTGCTAAATAAACTCAGCAAAAAAAAGAAACATCCTCTCACTGTCAACGGCTTTTATTTTCAGCAAACTTATCAGGTGTAAATATTTGTATGAACATAATAAGATTCAACAACTGAGACATAAACTGAACAAGTTCCACAGACATGCCTCCTTGCAGCATGCCTAAGGCACGTTCACGCAGATGAGCAGGGATCCTGGGCATCTTTCTTTTGGTGTTTTTCAGGGTCAGTAGAAAGGCCTCTTTAGTGTCCTAGGTTTTCATAACTGTGACCTTAATTGCAAACTGTCTGTAAGCTGTTAGTGTCTTATTAACGACCGTTCCACAGGTTCATTAATTGTTTATGGTTCATTGAACAAGCATGGGAAACAGTGTTTAAACCCTTTACAATGAAGATCTGTGAAGTTATTTGGATTTTTACAAATTATCTTTGAAAGACAGGGTCCTGAAAAAGGTCTGTTTCCTTTTTTGCTGAGTTTATGTAGGTAACATGATATAAGTCAGTGGCACCACATTATTTCTTATTAATATGAGCTGAAATAGGATAATATAACTAGTACGTATTTCCCTACATTATCACGTGCTTTAACCTCTACAGCACCACAGGCTGTCTGACATGGCCAAAGATGGTGGATAAATGAAGATAGTTGACGACCATCGTTTACCAATTACAAAAAGTTGTCATTTCCGGTCTACTTAAGGGGCGGCTCTCGCATAGGCACCAATGCGATAGCAGATGGGTGTGGTCTTCTTAGTTCACTGACTTCCATTGAAAAAATAAATTAGGGATGGAGCATGTCCCACTTCCTCTTCCATCTCTGCAATGACATGTACCTGTGATCAGTGTGTCTACTGCCCTCTAGTGTCAACTTGATGTCAGTGCAATAAGGCCATGATTCTCTTGTTTGTATCATTAAATGATATGTAGACAAACAGTATTACAAGTAAACCAAAATGTTTTCATGTCCTGTCACACACACATGAAAAGGTACTTCAGACAGGTCCAAATGTGATTGGTGGTAGAGAATCTACAAAAGGTTGAGAACCTCTGGTATAGAATACAAACCAAACACTGATACAAACCCTACAGTCATAAACAGAATGTCTGGTTCACATATTGATTCTGGATGCCACAATCAATATGTGACATATGGATGGTAATATAAAGAGGACACAGTTAAAAACTGAAAGGAGAGTAAGAAAAACAATCCAGTGAAAGTGAACAAACAACAGGTTTAGGAAAGTGGAGGATCCCTCAGTGATCGCTTGCATCTCTCACAGGTGGCTGCTGGCATGTTCATTTGGGAGGACAGACTCATATTAATGGCTGGAATGGAATTAATAGAATGGTCTCAAACACATGAAAGACCTGGTTTCCATGTTGCTGATACAGTTCCATTTACTCCATTGCAGCCATTACTATGCGCCGTCCTCCCCTTACCAGCCTCCTGTGATCTCTATGTGTGACATCTTAGTGTAGCCAGTTTATCAGAGTTTTGTTTCCAGACACTATGCCACCTCTCACCTACTTCCTCATAAGTTAAGTCAAGTCAAGTTAACTCAAGCTGATTAAAGTGTAGATTCCATCTCATCTACAAGAATAACAAGTATATCAAGTTATGTTGAAGCTACTTCCCTGCCTTGCAGTAGACACACCAGATGTATTTTCTCTCCAGTCTTTCACCACAGGCCAGCGAGCTTTAAACCAAACTCTTCTCAATTGTGATCTGCGTGTATCTAATCGTAAGTATTATTTGTATGTATGTTTAAAGCTGTCAGAGAAAATATAGTTAATGGCAGAAATGCTTTATACTAATAAATCCCAGCAATTAATATTCAAGTCAATGTTGATGGTTGGCAATAGCTGTGTGTGAGAACCAGACAGGCCTTGATAAAAAGGCCAAGTTTAGCATATTTAAGAAAGTCTGTCTTGAGTAGTCTTTGGCCTCAGGTGATTAAATACTGTCTGTCTGTCTGTCTGTCTGTCTGTCTGTCTGTCTGTCTGTCTGTCTGTCTGTCTGTCTGTCTGTCTGTCTGTCTGTCTGTCTGTCTGTCTGTCTGTCTGTCTGTCTGTCTGTCTGTCTTATCTCAGTGCAGCTGTCAGGGATTATGGAGATAATGGGAGAAATGTTTATATTATTAAATAAAAGGAACATGTTTTACATATTTTTGAAAGTCTGCCTGAATTAGTCTTCTGTCAACCCCCTCTATAGTCAATAATTACAATAGAAATGGTAATCATGTTATAATGATTGTTATCTTTATGACATTATTTGTATCATTAAATTATATGTAGACAAACAGTAAACTGTAGACAAACAGTAAACAAACAGTAAAAATGTTTTCATGTTCTGTCACACACACATGTAAAGGTACTTCAGACAGGTCCAAATGTGATTGGTGGTAGAGAATCTACAAAAGGTTGAGAACCTCTGGTATAGAATACAAACCAAACAGTGATACAAACCCTAAAGTCATAAACAGAATGTCTGGTTACACATTTAACATAGTTGCTGGAACCGTAATGGACAGGAACATGTGGAAGGTTAATATCAGAGCCAACCAGTACAGTTTGCTTTGGCCCAGTAGTGTTAACAGGGTAATACAGTATTCTGCACTGCTCTGAGACTGGTATGGTGAAACTCTGAGGGTTCATCTCAAACTAAACCCTACTACACCTCTTAATATAGTGCACTGCATTTGACCAGGACACATAGCACCATGATGTAGAGCACCGTTTGGTTACAGTATCAGGCAGTTGCTAAATAAACTCAGCAAAATAAGAAACATCCTCTCACTGTCAACTGCTTTTATTTTCAGCAAACATAACATGTGTAAATATTTGTATAAACATAATAAGATTCAACAACTGAGACATAAACTGAACAAGTTCCACAGACATGCCTCCTTGCAGCATGCCTAAGGCACGTTCACGCAGATGAGCAGGGATCCTGGGCATCTTTCTTTTGGTGTTTTTCAGGGTCAGTAGAAAGGCCTCTTTAGTGTCCTAGGTTTTCATAACTGTGACCTTAATTGCATACTGTCTGTAAGCTGTTAGTGTCTTATTAATGACCGTTCCACAGGTTCATTAATTGTTTATGGTTCATTGAACAAGCATGGGAAACAGTGTTTAAACCCTTTACAATGAAGATCTGTGAAGTTATTTGGATTTTTACAAATTATCTTTGAAAGACAGCGTCCTGAAAAAGGTCTGTTTCCTTTTTTGCTGAGTTTATGTAGGTAACATGATATAAGTCAGTGGCACCACATTATTTCTTATTAATATGAGCTGAAATAGGATAATATAACTAGTATGTATTTCCCTACATGATCACGTGCTTTAACCTCTACAGCACCACAGGCTGTCTGACATGGCCAAAGATGGTGGATAAATGAAGATAGTTGACGACCGTCGTTTACCAATTACAAAAAGTTGTCATTTCCGGTCTACTTAAGGGGGCGGCTCTCGCATAGGCACCAATGCGATAGCAGATGGGTGTGGTCTTCTTAGTTCACTGACTTCCATTGAAAAAATAAATTAGGGATGTAGCATGTCCCACCTCCTCTTCCATCTCTGCAATGACATGTCCCTGTGATCAGTGTGTCTACTGCCTTCTAGTGTCAACTTGATGTCAGTGCAATAAGGCCATGATTCTTGTTTGTATCATTAAATGATATGTAGACAAACAGCATTACAAGTAAACCAAAATGTTTTCATGTCCTGTCACACACACATGAAAAGGTACTTCAGACAGGTCCAAATGTGATTGGTGGTAGAGAATCTACAAAAAGGTTGCGAACCTCTGGTATAGAATACAAACCAAACACTGATACAAACCCTACAGTCATAAACAGAATGTCTGGTTCACATATTGATTCTGGATGCCACAATCAATATGTGACATATGGATGGTAATATAAAGAGGACACAGTTAAAAACTGAAAGGAGAGTAAGAAAACAATCCAGTGAAAGTGAACAAACAACCGGTTTAGGAAAGTGGAGGATCCCTCAGCGATCGCTTGCATCTCTCACAGGTGGCTGCTGACACGTTCATTTGGGAGGACAGACTCATATTAATGGCTGGAATGGAATTAATAGAATGGTCTCAAACACATGAAAGACCTGGTTTCCATGTTGCTGATACAGTTCCATTTACTCCATTGCAGCCATTATTATGAGCCGTCCTCCCCTTACCAGCCTCCTGTGATCTCTATGTGTGACATCTTAGTGTAGCCAGTTTCAGTTTTATAGAGTTTTGTTTCCAGAAACGATGCCACCTCTCACCTACTTCCTCATAAGTTAACTCAAGCTGATTAAAGTGTGGATTCCATCTCATCTACAAGAATAACAAGTTATGTTGAAGCTACTTCCCTGCCTTGCAGTAGACACACCAGATTTATTTTCTCTCCAGTCTTTCCCCACAGGCCAGCGAGCTTTAAGCCAAACTCTTCTCAATTGTGATCTGCATGTATCTAATCGTAAGTATTATTTATATATATATGTTTCAAGCTGTCAGAGAAAATATAGTTAATGGCAGAAATGCTTTATACTAATAAATCCCAGCAATTAATATTCAAGTCAATGTTGATGGTTGGCAATAGCTGTGTGTGAGAACCAGACAGGCCTTGATAAAAAGGCCAAGTTTAGCATATTTAAGAAAGTCTGTCTTGAGTAGTCCTATGCCTTAGGTTATAAAATAGTGTGTGTGTGTGTGTGTCTGTCTGTCATATCCCTCAGTGCAGCTGTCAGGGATTATGGAGATAACGGGATAAAGGTTTATATTATCAGATAAAAGGACCAAGTTTTAGATATTTTTGAAAGTCTGTCTTAATTAGTCTTCTGTCTTAGGTCTCAGGTGGTCTTAGGTGATGACATAATAAATCCATATCATATGATCCATAACATCGCCTACATTGAATCCCAGTATGTTATCCTCTCTTTCAGAAATGATGTGGACTTGGACAGACTGTCTGTGTGTCAATCTCCTGCTTCTCCTCCAAAGAGCAGGCTCTGGTAGAGTGACCTCATGTTCTTTGTGTGTGTGTGTGTGTGTGTGTGTGTGTGACCAATGTGAGGATTTGCATGAACGATGGCTACGGTTTGCACTTTCGGTCCTAGGCTATTCCATTGGCAACCAAGCTAAATCAAGCAAACCTTAAGTATTTGGGCCAGGTTTGGTGTTGATCTTTAGTGTGGTCTGTTAAAGTCTGAAAGGGACCAACCGTTGATGATATGCATGGTCGTTTTGAATGGTTGTTTGTCTTTCCAGAGAAGTTTGAGGTTCTTGGTCCGACTCGTGCCATTGTTGCTGTGGCTGGTGATGACATCATTCTGCCCTGTTACATCAAACCCAACATCAGTGCTGAGGACATGAGAGTTGACTGGTTCAGAGTCAACCTCCCAGACACTCAGTCAAACATTAGAGTCCATATCTACCAAGATGGCAGAGACAAATACCATGATCAGATCCACTCCTACAGGGGAAGGACATCATTGTTTAAAGAGGAACTGAAGAAGGGCAACACCTCTTTGAAACTGACCAGGGTACAAGGCACTGATGATGGACATTATAAATGTCTTGTTGAGTCTAAGACACATTATGATGATGCCACCATTCAAGTCTACGTCAGAGGTACATTTCTTAAATACAACAACCCATGTGATGTTCCTCCCAATCTCAGTAGTACTTCATCTCCAGTCTCCCTTTGTGTCTGTAGCTATAGGATCCAAGCCAGAGGTTTCCATTGAGGGACAGAAAGAAGGAGGGATGGCTCTGCTGTGTGTAACTAAAGGCTGGTTCCCTGAGCCTGAGTTGGAGTGGCTGGACAGTGAAGGGGTCACTCTGTCTGCTGGACCGTCAGAGACAGACAGGGACTATGAGGGATTCTACGTAGTCAAACTAAAGACCATCGTAAAGGAGACTGACATCAACCGCTTTACCTGCAGACTGAGACAGAGGCAGCAACATGAGGTGATTAAGATGGAGACAGAGTTTCACATCCCTAGTGAGTAACATCATTATTGTTTAGAACTCTAAAGTATTGTAATGTCAAGCTGAAACCCCGTTGGTTTTGTAGATCCAGCTATATGCCTCCACTTCAAATGAATGGAAAAGATAAACACAACATTAAACCAGGAAATGAGATGATGGTTATCTTTTCCATTAATTTGGCATTGAGGCATATTGCTGGAGCGACACAGCTGATGTCATGGGACGTGGTTTCATTTGAAGTCTGTAAGCGTCTGACAAAACATTCTTTATGAGCGAAATGTCCCTTTAATATTATGATTTGGTATTATTGGTTACATGTCACTGATCTCAGTTGATTTGTGTCTTGCAGGCGAGCTGATCCTTGTTCACACAGAAACATGGAAAGTGGCCCTTGCAGTGATTGTTTCTCTGCTCATTGTCCTTGTGGTCATATCAGCTTTCTGCGTCTGGTGGCGGAAAAGTTTGTACAATGACTACAGTCATAGAAAACTGATTAAAGGTTTTATTTTACTGAATGTAAATGTTTTGCAGTGCAGTTTACAGTGACATACACAAGGAGTTGGGAACTAGAACCGAATGCTTGCTAGTTCAATTCCCCGAGCAGACAAGGTGAAAAAGATCAGTTGATCTACCCTTGAGCAAGGCAGTTAACCCTCATTACTCCAGGGTCGCCGTCAATAATGGCTGATCCCTGGTCGTGACCCCACTCTCATGGGGAGTTGAGATATGCAAATAAACACAGTTCCACTTCACAACTCACTCTCGTATAAGTTAAACACTTGTATATACAGTGAAACAGGACAAATATAAGCACGCCCTGTTTGACGTTGAGAAGTTAAAAGCAGACAGTGGTCAGATACTGTACAGGTGTATTTAAGGATTTGTATAAAATAAAATTCAGTTCACAGTATAGGGCAAACATTTCTATTTAAAACAACTTTCTGCACAAAAATAGTAGATGTTTTAATATAAGGTTTATTTAAATCTCAGTGCATGGTTTACCTGAACTACATCAGTGTAACTTCTTCCTTCATGTAAAGGACTTTATCAGAAAACATTGAGTAAGTCATTTTGTGAACCTTTCCTCTAACTGTTATCTATTGTCATGTCTGTAGATGCATCCAGAGCTGAACACAGTCAAGAGCTAGGTAAGTAGTGTCTTACTGCCAAACATGCAGTTATCTCCTCCAGAAATGGAACTTTGTCAGAGAAAACATTGAGGTTCTGTGTTCATTAAGTATGTTCTCTGTTTTCTGTTTTTTATTTTATTTCTGCAGAGCAAGTTAAAGATGAACTCAGACTTGAGTTGAGTAAGTAGTGTTCAACAGTCCCATGCACGTGTCAAACTCATTCCATGGAGGACCGAGTGTCTGTGGGTTTTCACTCCTCCCTTATACTTGATTGATTAATTAAGGTCACTGATTAGTTAAGAACGCCACACACCTGGTTGTCTAGGTGTTAATTGAAAGGAAAAAACTAAAACCAGCAGATACCAGGCCCTCCATGGAATGAGTTTGACACTCCTGGTCCTATGCATTGTGTTCACTCTAACGGTTCTCTTTTCATGTCTGCAGAGAAAAATCTCAGCACTAAGCTGAGTAAGTTGTGTCCAACAGTCCTATGCATCAACGTGTCATTTTTGTACTCCCAATTTGATTGTTATACCAAACAACAATTGGAGACAAACAATTCCCATTTCATGAATGTGTAACAGAAATGGATAGCGTAGTTTCATGGATTTAAAATCCTTACATATTTGGCATTAATACTTTTCATCACATTGTTTTTACTGTCCCCATCCCCCTGCCACACAAGTTGAATGAATTATTCACCATTAAGAATGTTTTAATTAACTTAAATTAATCTGTTTGTCTGCAGAGATACTTGCTGATCAGCTGGGTAAGTAGAAGCTATACACGATGCATTACTAGACCCTTATGGTCAATATACAATACATACATGTATATTCTAAGGCAGGGTTCTCCAACCCTGATCCTGTAGCGCTGCCGTCCCGTAGTTATAACTAACCTGATTCAATTCATCAACCAGCAAATTATTATTAGGTGCACCAGATTAGGGTTGGAGCGAAAACCTACAGGGTGGTCTCCAGGAACAGTGTTGGAGCGAAAACCTACAGGGTGGTCTCCAGGAACAGGGTTGGAGCGAAAACCTACAGGGTGGTCTCCAGGAACAGGGTTGGAGCGAAAACCTACAGGGTGGTCTCCAGGAACAGTGTTGGAGCGAAAACCTACAGGGTGGTCTCCAGGAACAGGGTTGGAGCGAAAACCTACAGGGTGGTCTCCAGGAACAGTGTTGGAGCGAAAACCTACAGGGTGGTCTCCAGGAACAGGGTTGGAGCGAAAACCTACAGGGTGGTCTCCAGGAACAGGGTTGGAGCGAAAACCTACAGGGTGGTCTCCAGGAACAGGGTTGGAGCGAAAACCTACAGGGTTGGAGCGAAAACCTACAGGGTGGTCTCCAGGAACAGGGTTGGAGCGAAAACCTACAGGGTTGGAGCGAAAACCTACAGGGTGGTCTCCAGGAACAGGGTTGGAGAGAAAACCTACAGGGTGGTCTCCAGGAACAGGGTTGGAGCGAAAACCTACAGGGTGGTCTCCAGGAACAGTGTTGGAGCTAAAAACCTACAGGGTGGTCTCCAGGAACAGGGTTGGAGCGAAAACCTACAGGGTGGTCTCCAGGAACAGGGTTGGAGCGAAAACCTACAGGGTTGGAGCGAAAACCTACAGGGTGGTCTCCAGGAACAGGGTTGGAGCGAAAACCTACAGGGTGGTCTCCAGGAACAGGGTTGGAGCGAAAACCTACAGGGTGGGCTCCAGGAACAGAGTTGGAGCGAACACCTACAGGGTGGTCTCCAGGAACAGGGCTGGAGTTAAAACATACAGGGTGGTCTCCAGGAACAGGGCTGGAGTTAAAACATACAGGGTGGTCTCCAGGAACAGGGTTGGAGTTAAAACCTACAGGGTGGTCTCCAGGAACAGGGTTGGAGCAAAAACCTACAGGGTGGTTCTCCAGGAACAGGGTTGGAGTTAAAACCTACAGGGTGGTAACTCTCCAGGTAGGTAACTCTCCAGGAACAGGGTCGGAGTTAAAACCTACAGGACAGTAACTCTCCAGGAACAGGGTTGGAGTTAAAACCTACAGGACAGTATCTCTCCAGGAACAGGGTCGGAATTAAAACATACAGGACAGTAACTCTCCAGGAACAGGGTTGGAGTTAAAACATACAGGACAGTAACTCTCCAGGAACAGGGTTGGAGTTAAAACATACAAGATGGTAACTCTCCAGGAACAGGGTTGGAGTTAAAACCTACAGGACAGTATCTCTCCAGGAACAGGGTCGGAGTTAAAACATACAGGGTGGTAACTCTCCAGGAACAGGGTTGGAGTTAAAACATACAGGATGGTAACTTTCCAGGAACAGGGTTGGAGTTAAAACAAACAGGACGGTAACTCTCCAGGAACAGGGTTGGAGTTAAAACATACAGGATGGTAACTCTCCAGGAACAGGGTTGGAGTTAAAACATACAAGATGGTAACTCTCCAGGAACAGGGTTGGAGTTAAAACCTACAGGACATTAACTCTCCATGAACAGGGTCGGAGTTAAAACATACAGGGTGGTAACTCTCCAGGAACAGGGTTGGAGTTAAAACATACAGGATGGTAACTTTCCAGGAACAGGGTTGGAGTTAAAACAAACAGGACGGTAACTCTCCAGGAACAGGGTTGGAGTTAAAACATACAGGATGGTAACTCTCCAGGAACAGGGTTGGAGTTAAAACATACAGGGTGGTCTCCAGGAACAGGGTTGGAGAGCCCATTTCCAAGGGCTTACAATTTGCATTGTGCAAATAGCACAAAGATTAGTCATAATTATGTGGTAAAATATCACTGTATTGGAATAATATTTTACTCACTGCAATGGAAATGTTTACACAAAGAATTATATTGTTTTATTAATTTATTTTTCAAAATGTTCTCATTATAATTAGCAAGAATTATAATTTGTTTTATGTTTAATTTACCCACAGATTTAGTAAACATGAAGGGCTGTCCAGGTAAATTAATACTGAATTGTATTTAAAATATATTTAATATCATATTTCTGTTGCTTAATGTATACTATATTATGGTAGAGGGATGTATTTTTACACCATGTCACTTTGGATATGTTTCTGGTCCCGAACCTTATCAATAAAGTTTAGAGATGAAGAGGAAATTTGTCATTGTGTTCCAAGGGCACCACACAGTATACTCTACTGTAATATTATATTACCATAGTTTCTGGTTTCCCCTAAATCTGACATACTCTCTGTTTATATTGTAGAACTTGAAACCATCAGAAAACATGCAGGTCAGTGTGTTTGTTGTACTCTCCAGTCCACCCACCTAGAGTTTAGGGCTGGGCGGTATACCCTATTTTACGATATTCAGGTATTGATGCATGAAAAGGTTTGTTTTTTTAAACTTTACTTTCCATAATGGTATTTGACTGTTTGGTTTGTTAAATGTGATACGCCGTGTGTTATGTCCATTTTTATAGTTTACTTCGCTATTTGAGTCATCTCTCTCCGCTCTCTCTCTCTCTCCATGCCGCATTCCACACAGACCTAGCCCCGCCCCCTGTCACTCATGGAGCGCATTTGTTGTTCCTCTTACCAAGAGACAACTGCATTCAGTCTCCGCATCAATGCAGTATGTGCAACAATGTTAATGACAACGATGCTGTTTTCACTTTGCTTCTTATTAATATACCGTAAATCCACTAGCGTTCTATAAATACACTATAAATTTGTGTTTCTACATCTGTAAACAGCTAGTTTGTATTTTCACATCTACAGTATACTTCTTCTGTTATCAATAATAACTTATAGGCTACATATGTCTACAGTAATGTTCTGTGCAGTAAGTCCTGCAGTAAAATGTTCTCCCACATATTGATGTTCTTATTTTTTACTTCACAGTGGATGTGACTCTAGACCCTGATACAGCACATCACTATTCATGTGTCCCACAGCAATGTACTGAGCAATAAAATGCAGTCCCCCATATTGTTATGTTTATTTTGTTTATTCTAATAAAGTGTGTGTTTCTCTCCACAGTGGATGTGACTCTAGATCCTGATACAGCACATCCAGGACTCATCCTGTCTGAAGACAGGAAACAAGTTAGATATGGAGACATGAAACAGAATCTCCCTGATAACCCAAAGAGGTTTGATACTGTTCCCTATGTCTTGGGAAAGGAGAGTTTCTCCTCAGGGAGATTCTACTACGAGGTACAGGTGGAGGGGAAGGAGGGGTGGACTTTAGGAGTGGCCAGAGAGTCCATCAACAGGAAGAAGTTTATTTACCTGAAACCTGAGAATGGATGCTGGACTGTTTGGCTGAGGAACAAAAAATATGAGGCTTTCACTGACCCCTCTGTCCCCCTCTCCCTGAGAGAGAAGCCCCAGAAGGTGGGGGTGTTTGTGGATTATGAGGAGGGTCAGGTCTCATTCTACAATGTAGAGGCCAGGTCTCATATCTACTCCTTCACTGGCTACACCTTCACTGAGAAACTCTATCCATTCTTTTATTCTGGTGCTACTGGTAACTCAGCCCCACAGGTCATCACTCCTGTAGGTGTCACTGACTAACTGTTTTATATCAAACATTGAAATACTGGTTGTGTGTGTATGTGTGTGTGTGTGTATGTATATGTGTGTGTGTGTGTGTGTGTGCGTGCAAGTGTGTGTGTTACTGTCATGACTTTGCCCTGTTGTGGGTGAGGTTTATGACCCCCCCCCCATAAATACCTGTCCTCCTTTTCTCTCCACTCTACAGAATGGACTCTTGGAAAGCCCTGTGTTACCACAGAGAAAGTATGGTAATATCAAAAGGCTGGGGAATGGAACAATAGTTCCCTTTCTCAACCAGTTGAAAGTGTTCGTTGGTACTTAAAGAATATGATGTCAGATCAGTTGTTGTCTGGGACATTATATCTGATGATAGGATGACATAAATTGTATCTTGGAAAGTCTACACATTCTAGTTCTATCAGATTCACATGGAATTAAATATGAAACTATTTGTGAATATATGAAACGTAATTTCAACTTGTAAATGAGAGAAATGTTTTCATAAGTAAACTATGCTCACTCAGTGGCCACGCCCAAGTGAACAGACATTGGTTGAGAATGATGAAACACGCCCTTCTCTCCCCAGTACAAAAGTCTGTTGACGGAAGTTAACCTTAGTTCCCAATGACGTGAGGACTGGTGTCCGTGCGTTTATAAGGGCTAATTTCAACATGGAGGTGATGATCACCTCGCTGAAATGGTGTATTTCGACTAGACCAGCCAGAATACAGCATAAGCTGATTATGGCAACTTAGTATGAACATTGAACGATTATTTACTGAAGAAGTGATACATCCTAGACTTCGAGTTATCAGCTGCAGCTGTAAACATATGTGGCCTAGGAAAGGACAGACAATCTCCTAAGAACAACAGGGTACTTTAACGTATCGCCTACAACACTACGACCAGAAATAGGACAATGACAATGGCGATCTCTGCTGGGCAAACCAGTTTTCCATCTTGACCCATCTATCGAAGGGCAGCTCAGAGTAAATATATATTTTGCATTTTCCTTCTCAGAATGGGCGGTTATTAGAATGCATAAGATTCTGTATTTATGGTAGAATAGCTTTTCAAGGTCCGAACCCTTTGTCACTCCATCTTCCCGCTCTTTCATTCAAACCCAATCCCCTTATTTTGTGTAACCAGATGGCATATTGGGTTAGCCCACTAGGGGATTTTCATGACATGATTAGTAATCGATGTATGATCGTGTGATTATTTCGGTATTTAGTAAATAAATAATTACACAAATTTGTGTATTGCTGATTCAACTTGTTAGCCAGGGTTCATGCAGTACTTTATGACTCAGAATGAGACTGAATAAGGTGATGATTAATGATTGACTGCTATTGATATTAAAGATCTTAAGATTTTCAAGAGATTGGATGTAATGGTTTTCTTGTGGGGAAAGAGAGGCGGACCAAAATGCAGCGTGGTTAGTTTTGTGCATCTTTAATAAAGATGAAAGTACTACAATCTACAAAAGAAGAAACGTGCAAAAACCAAAACAGTCCTATCTGGTGCCACAAACACAAAGACAGGAACAATCACCCACAAAACCCAACACAAAACAGGCTACCTAAATATGGTTCCCAATCAGAGACAATGACTAACACCTGCCTCTGATTGAGAACCATATCAGGCCTAACATAGAAATGGACAAACCAGACACACAACATAGAATGCCCACCCAGCTCACGTCCTGACCAACACTAAAACAAGGAAAACACACACGAACGATGGTCAGAACGTGACAGTACCCCCCCCAAGGCGCGGACTCCGAACGCACAACCCAAACCTATAGGGGAGGGTCCGGGTGGGCATCTGTCCGCGGTGGCGGCTCTGGCGCTGGACGTGGACCCCACTCCATAATTGTCTTAGTCCCCCTCCCTTCAGTGGCGACCCTCGCCGCTAACCTTGGCCTAGGAACCCACACAAGGGCCACACCGGACTGAGGGGCAGCACCGGACTGACGGGCAGCTCGGGACTGAGGAAGCTCAGGACTGAGAAGAAGCTCAGGACTGAGAGGAAGGTCAGGACTGAGAAGAAGCTCAGGACTGAGAGGAAGCTCAGGACTGAGAGGAAGCTCAGGCAGGTTGATGAATCAAGCAGATCCTGGCTGACTGGCGGTTCCGACAGATCCTAGCTGACTGGCGGATCCTGGCTGACTGGCGTTTCCGGCAGACCCTGGCTGACTGGCAGTTCCGGCAGATCCTGGCTGACTGGCGGTTCCGGCAGATCCTGGCTGAATGGCGGATCCTGGCTGACTGGCGGATCCTGGCTGACTGGCAGTTCTGGAAGATCCTGGCTGACTGGTGGATCCTGGCTGACTGGTGGATCCTGGCTGACTGGCAGTTCTGGCAGATCCTGGCTGAATGGCGGATCCTGGCTGAATGGCAGATCCTGGCTGAATGGCGAGTCCTGGCTGAATGGCGAGTCCTGGCAGATCCTGGCTGAATGGCGGATCCTGGCTGAATGGCAGATCCTGGCTGAATGGCGGATCCTGGCTGACTGGCAGTTCTGGCAGATCCTGGCTGAATGGCAGATCCTGGCTGAATGGCGGATCCTGGCTGAATGGCGGATCCCGGCTGACTGGCGGATCCTGGCTGAATGGCAGATCCTGGCTGAATGGCGGATCCTGGCTGACTGGCAGTTCTGGCAGATCCTGGCTGAATGGCGGATCCTGGCTAAATGGCGGATCCTGGCTGAATGGCAGATCCTGGCTGAACGGCAGATCCTGGCTGAATGGCAGTTCTGGCAGATCCTGGCTTAATGGCGGATCATGGCTGACTGGCAGATCTGGAAGATCCTGGCTGACTGGCGGATCCCGGCAGTTCTGGCGGATCCTGGCAGACTGGCGGATCCTGGCTGACTGGCAGTTCTGGCAGATCCTTGCTGAATGGCGGATCTGGCAGCGCTGGCAAGACTGGAGGCACTGGCGGCGCTTGGCAGACTGGCGGCGCTGGGCACTGGCGGCGCTGAGCAGACTGGCGGCGCTGAGCAGACTGGCGGCACTGGCAGATTTTGACGGCACCGGCGGCGCTGGGCAGACTGGCGGCACTGGGCAGACTGACGACACTGGGCAGACTGGCGGCACTGGGCAGACTGGGGCGCTGGGCAGACTGGCGGCACTGGGCAGACTGGCGGCGCTGGGCAGACTGGCGGCACTGGGTAGACTGGTGGCACTGGGTAGACTGGCGACGCTGGGCAATATGGCGGCACTGACGGCGCTGGGCAGACTGGCGGCGCTGGCGGCGCTGGGCAGACGGGTAGCTCAGGCGGCACTGGGCAGACGGGTAGCTCAGGCGGCGCTGGACAGGAAGGCTCTGGCACTTCTGGACAGAGAGGCTCTGGCGCCTCTGGACTGAGGGGCTCTGGCACCTCTGGACTGAGGGGCGGAAACTCTGGTAGCGCCGGACAGGTGGGAGCACCTGTGTTGATGGGACGGAGAGACAGCCTGGTGCGGGGTGCCGGCACTGGTGGTACCGGGCTGGGGACACACACCTGATGGCGAATGCCTTGCATACTACGCCAAATCAACTCCTCTCTCTCTTCACACTCCCCCAATTCTATTAACACCTCCTTGAGTGTCTCCTCATCTCCCATCCGTTCACTCTCCTCCATTCTGTCCAATAACTCCTCGACCCTCTCAGACTCAGCCCTCAGCTTCGCCGATAGCTCCGATAAAATCCATGGCTCCTTACTGTTAACAGGAGGAGTTGGCTCAGGTCTGGCTCCTGACTCTGCCACATTCTCCCTGTGCCTCCCCCAATACATTTTTGGGGGGTGCCTCTCGGGCTTCCAGCTGCTCTGCCGTGCTAGCTCCTCATAATGCCGCCTCTCTGCCTTCGCTGCCTCCAGCTCGGCTTTGGGGCGGCAATATTCCTCTGGCTCTGCCCAGTGTCCTTTCCCATCAAGGATCTCCTCCCAAGTCCATTCTTCCAAATAGTGCAGCCTGTCCCACTGCTGCTGCTGCAGCTGTTGCTCCTGCTGCTGCTGCTTCTCCTGCTGCTGCTTCTCCTGCTGCTGCTTCTGCTACTGCTGCTGCACCTGTCGCTTCTCCTGCTGTTGCTGTTGCTGTCTCATATCTACTCCTTCACTGGCTACACCTTCACTGAGAAACTCTATCCATTCTTTTATTCTGGTGCTACTGGTAACTCAGTCCCACAGGTCATCACTCCTGTAGGTGTCACTGACTAACTGTTTTATATCAAACATTGAAATACTGGTTGTGTGTGTGTGTGTGTGTGTGTGTGTGTGTGTGTGCGTGCAAGTGTGTGTGTTACTGTCATGACTTTGCCCTGTTGGGTGAGGTTTATGACCCCCCCATAAATACCTGTCCTCCTTTTCTCTCCACTCTACAGAATGGACTCTTGGAAAGCCCTGTGTTACCACAGAGAAAATATGGTAATATCAAAAGGCTGGGGAATGGAACAATAGTTCCCTTTCTCAACCAGTTGAAAGTGTTCGTTGGTACTTAAAGAATATGATGTCAGATCAGTTGTTGTCTGGGACATTATATCTGATGATAGGATGACATAAATTGTATCTTGGAAAGTCTACACATTCTAGTTATCAGATTCACATGGAATTAAATATGAAACTATTTGTGAATATATGAAACGTAATTTCAACTTGTAAATGAGAGAAATGTTTTCATAAGTAAACTATGCTCACTCAGTGGCCACGCCCAAGTGAACAGACATTGGTTGAGAATGATGAAACACGCCCTTCTCTCCCCAGTACAAAAGTCTGTTGACGGAAGTTAACCTTAGTTCCCAATGACGTGAGGACTGGTGTCCGTACGTTTATAAGGGCTAATTTCAACATGGAGGTGAGGATCACCTCGCTGAAATGGTGTATTTCGACTAGACCAGCCAGAATACAGCATAAGCTGATTATGGCAACTTAGTATGAACATTGAACGATTATTTACTGAAGAAGTGATACATCCCAGACTTCGAGTTATCAGCTGCAGCTGTAAACATATGTGGCCTAGGAAAGGACAGACAATCTCCTAAGAACGACAGGGTACTTTAACGTACCCACTCTACAACACTACGACCAGAAATAGGACAATGACAATGGCGATCTCTGCTGGGCAAACCAGTTTTCCATCTTCGACCCATCTATCAAAGGGCAGCTCAGAGTAAATATATATTTTGCATTTTCCTTCTCAGAATGGGCGGTTATTAGAATGCATAAGATTCTGTATTTACCGTAGAATAGCTTTTCAAGGTCCGATAGAGACCCAATCCCTTTGTCACTCCATCTTCCCGCTCTTTCATTCAAACCCAATCCCCTTATTTCATGTAAATATTTTTACACAAATATATTGGGTTAGCCCACTAGGAGCTTTTCATGACATGATTAGTAATCGATTGTTGATCGTGTGAACAGGCTACCTAAATATGGTTCCCAATCAGAGACAATGACTAACACCTGCTTCTGATTGAGAACCATATCAGGCCTAACATAGAAATGGACAAACCAGACACACAACATAGAATGCCCACCCAGCTCACGTTCTGACCAACACTGAAACAAGGAAAACACACGAACGATGGTCAGAACGTGACATTGGATTCGGGAGATAACTGCTCTATATAAATTAATGCTTCCGTGGTGCCCCAGGTTATTAATGGTTTAATTGTTACATGGTTTAGTTCAATCACATAATCAATTAAACGTTAGGTAATCGATTTGATAAAATAGCATGTCATATAATTTAATCAGTCAGAGACACAACATAATTGGTACCCCCTGTGAGGGATCTAAAATAGAATGACACTTCTATTTTGATTCAGCCTATATGCATTATTCAAAGTAACAATGTTCTCCTCCAAATGCTGCAGACCAAAGACGATCAGTTAATGAACACAATGACTAAGTTGGATGACAAATCAGCAGAACTCATTGAAGTTGCTGACCAAATGAATGATGAGAGAACTCAGGTGATGAAGATGGAAATATTGATTTCTAAGCAAGCGGAGGAAATCTCATCACCGAATCTCTCGCTCCATACTCAAGACCTCTATCTGCAAACAATGACAGATACGTTTGAGACCGAAAGGAGCAAGTGCAACACTCACATGTCCAAAATCAGTACTCTAAGCCAGAGCCTTTGGACCCAAATGAGAAATTCTGTGTTCTCCTGGGACCCAAGATGAGGAAAATATGCAACTATACATAAATATCAGTACTGTAAGGGGTGAGTAACCGGTGGCAAGGAAGTCAGATGCAGGAGAGCAGAATTTGGTAATAGCCTGAGCAGTTTAATAGCAAAACCAACGGCATGAAAATAACAAGGCATGGGTACAAAAACCTGTCTCGTACCAATCAACACGTGCACAAGCACTTACAATAAACAATACCACACAAAGACATGGGGGGAAACGAGGGTTAAATACACAACAAGTGATTGAGGGAATTGAAACCAGGTGTGAGAAAAAACGAGACAAAACACATGGAAAATGAAAAGTGGATCGATGATGGCTAGAAGACCGGCGATGCCGACCGCCGCCCGAAAAGGGGTGGCCCCGACTTCGGCGGAAGTCGTGACAAGTACATTTCATTGCCCTTACTGCCTAAAACAAATGCAACATAGACAAAAACAAATAACAATGAAATTAAATATCCATATAAATATGTATTAATGTTTAGTTTCCCCCATTAAAAACACACCTGTCTAGGTTGGAACTGTTGCTGTTAACTTCTTATGGCTGGGGGCATTATTGAGTAGCTTGGATGAATAAGGTGCCCAGAGGTTCCCAGTGTAAACAGCCTGCTCCTCAGTCTCACTTGCTAATATATGTATATTATTAGTATATTTGGATAGAAAACACTCTGAAGTTTCTAAAACTGTTTGAATGATGTCTGTGAGTATAACAGAAGTAATATGGCAGGCAAAAACCTGAGAAAAAATCCCTGAGGCTGGTTGATGTTCAACTCCGCCCCTATTGAATACACAGTGGGATATGGGTCAAGTTGCACTTCCTAAGGCTTCCACTAGATGTCAACCGTCATTATAAACTTGAATGAGGCTTCTACTGTGATGTGGGGCTGAATAAGAGGGGAATGAGTCAAGTGTCTGGCAGAGAGCCACGGGCTCAGTCACACGCATTTCACATGAGAGCGACCTGCCTGCTTTTCTACAGACATAGGAATTCTCCGGTTGAAACGTTATTGAAGATTTATGATAAAAACATCCTAAAGATTGATTCTATACTTAGTTTCCATGACCTGTAATATAATTGTTTGAACTTCTCATCTGATGTGAGGATGGACCTGCACGTGCGTTTGGATTTGTGGACTAAACGCCATAATAAAAGTAGCTAGTTGGACATAAATGATGGACATTATTGAACAAATCAAACATTTATTGTGGAACTAGGATTCCTGGGAGTGAATATTTATAATGTTATTTCTGATTTCTGTTGACTCCAACATGGCGGATAAATGTATTTGTTTTCTGAGAGCCGTTCTCAGATTATTGCATGGTTTGCTTTTTCCATAAAGCTTTTTTGAAATCTGACACAGCGGTTGCATTAAGGAGAAGTATAGCTATAATTCCATGTGTAACACTTGTATTTTCATCAACATTTATGATGAGTATTTCTGTAAATTGATGTGGCTATGTAAAATCACCAATGTAAACTCAGACTTCTTGATATAAATATGAACTTTATCAAACAAAACATACATGTATTGTGCAACATGAAGTCCTATGAGTGTCATCTGATGAAGATCATCAAAGGTAAGTGAATAATTTGGCCTCTATTTGTGCTTTTTGTGACTCCTATCTTTAGCTGGAAAAATGGCTGTTTTCTGTGGCTTGGTGGTGACCTAACATTATATTTTGTGGTGCTTTCACTGTCTTTTTGAAATCAGACACTGTGGCTGGATTAATGAGAATTTTATCTTTAAAACGGTATGACGCGCCCAGCACTTTCACTGGCCGTTGTCATATCGACCCCGTTAACGGGATTTCAGCCCTAAGAAGTTTTAAAATACAATAAATAATTTTCATTCTGAACTGGAATAAACTGATTGATCACATCACACAGATGAATAACAGAACACACACAGGCTTTTTGATTAAGAATAACAATTATTATTGTATTATAACAGCAACAGTTCCAACCTAGACGAGTTTTCAACAATAATTTCTATAGGAAAATGTACAATAGGCCTGATCATTTTCATCTTCATCTGTACTGTTTCCCTACCTTTGACCCCATTCCTGGTCAGCCAAACGATACTGCGATACTATAGGTTCTGACAGGGTTGACATGTTGAAGCGAACGTCGAATAGACACTTGATGAGGTTAATTTGTCTACAACAGCGATTACGCTAAATTTGCCACAGCTTTGAAATTAGAATTCAGTGGCTCTGCGAATCGCAAACACGATAGCTCACTGGCTAACACTGTCAAACAAGCTTGTAATGAACACCCACAAGCTTACTATCATAGGCTTTGTTCAGCTTACTTTGGCCTTCTCACTGAAACAAGAATGGAAGAGCTGTTTCCATTCAAGCAAATGTTTCTGTCGAACATGTATCCCACCTTCAGTTCCTACGTGGGCCCTATAGCCCATGTTGGCCTGCCTATCTTACAACTCAGAGAGCTTGCAAGCACAGCTTTTTATGTTTCAAAAGCTCACAATGCTAAGAGCCCTGACCACTCGGTTTTGAAGTTTGACCAGGAGCACTCACTCCAGTTAGAGGGTGCATTATCAGGTATTGGAGCGTTGAAAGATGATGCACAACAATGGCTTCTACCACGAAACCACAAATCCAATAACCACCGCGGTCGAAATAACTGTGAAGTATGTCACCATTGAAACAACTACCGCTACAATCGACCTGTTTGCTACGTTCCTGCACCCAACCCACACAAAGTGTCAGAGCACAAGGGTAACAAAGGGTTAAAGGATGATCAAAACGTAGACCAATGTTCTCTAGAAGTTCCACTATGTGAAGAACGAAGGTGAGAAACATTTGAGAAAAGGGTAAAAGATAAGTCACAAAGACTAGATGGGGATTTGCCAGACACCAGGTCCGCAGGAATTAACACCCTTAGCAAGGACATTGGAAATCATATTTCTCCCTCTCTCCCTCGAGAACCTATCCAGGGCCCGCTTGATCAAGAAACAAGCCCACAGGCTTGCGAAGAAAAAGGTCCAACACTTCGTTAAAACCAAGCCCACTCAAAATATAAAAAGTAAATCTGCTTTCACCTTGATCAGAAATGTTTTTATCCATCCTACTGCATTTATCATCTTTTATCCATCCTACTGCAGTTATCACCGTTTGGATAACATACTATAGATATGCCTATTCTCTTGTTTTGGAGGTTGGGACAGAGTGGGTGTGTTTTCTCCTTTCCTCTTTGCAGTGTGTAATGGGATGTGTGCCACCCTTTCCAGGAGGACTATGGCGTTTCCTGTTTCTGTCTCCTGCCTGTCCCATCAGTCTCACATCACCACTAACCACAGGCAACACATAGACCCAGAGACATGTAAGGGGTGAGTACTGGTGGCAGAAAGTCAGACGCAGGAAAGCAAAAACTGTGTTTCCAACAGCGCAGTTTAATAATAAAAACCCACCGGAAAACAGAACAATCAATAAATGGGTACAAAATCCGACGCACACCAGACATAATGTGCACAAGCACTTACAACAAACAATTCCGGACAAGGACATGGGGGGGAACAGAGGGTTACACAACATGTAATGAATGGAATTGGAACCAGGTGTGTGGGAAGACAAGACAAAACAAATGGAAAATGAAAGGTGGATCGGTGATGGCGAGAAGACCGGTGATGTCGACCGCCGAACGCCGCCCGAACAAGGAGAGGGACCGACTTCGGAGGAAGTCGTGACAGAACAGGCTGAACAGAGCTGTACTGGGCTGGCCTGGTTACGTATTTAACATAGCTGCTGAAATTATGATGGACAGGACCATGTGGAAGGTAAATATCAGAGCCAACCAGTACAGTTTGGTTTGGCCCAGTAGTGTTAAAAGGGGGATACAGTATACAGCACTGCTCTAAGACTGGTATGGTGGAACTTTGTTGGTTATTCTCAAATGATAATGTACTACACCTCATAATACAGTGTACTGCATTTGACCAGTGCGCATAGCACCACAATGGAGAGCACTGTTTAGTTACCGTATCAGACAGTTGTCAAATATGTAGGTACCATGATATACTAGTCAGTACATTATTTCTTATTAATACAAGCTGAAATAGAATGAAATAACTAGTTTGTATTTCCCAACATGATCAAGTGCTTTTATCTCTACAGCACAACAGGCACACTGCCATGGCCAAAGATGGTGGATAAATGAAGACAGTTGACTCCTGCCGTTTACCAATGAAAAAAAGTTGTCAGTATTGGGTCTACTTAAGCGGGCGGCTCTCCCATAGACAACAATGTGATAGTAGCTGGATGTGGCCTACCTAGTTCATTGACTCCAATACCCACAGTATTAGACATAAAATGAATCATCCAGCGATTTACCAGGGGGTAGGGCTACTTACGTTAAGGCTAATCTGAAGATGGTGCTGGCTAAAGCTAAACCTGGCAAGTGTAGAGTATAGGGATATTGTTATCAACGTCGGCACCAACGATGTTAGGATGAAACAGTCAGAGGTCACCAAGTGCAACATAATTTCAGCATGTAAATCAGATAGAAAGATGTGTCGGCATTGAGTAATTGTTTCTGGCCCTCTCCCAGTTAGGGGGAGTGATGAGCTCTACTGCAGAGTCTCACAACTCAATTGCTGGTTGAAAACTGTTTTCTGCCCCTCCCAAAAGATAGAATTTGTAGATAATTGGCCCTCTTTCTGGGACATACCCACAAACAGGACCAAGGAGGAGGGACAGACTCCATCCTAGCTAGAGGGGTGCTCACATTTTTATCTATGAACATAGAGCCCTGTCTAACTCCCTTAGGTCCACAATGAGATAGGGTGCAGGCCAGGCAGCAGGCTGTTAACCAGCCTGCCAGCTTAGTGGAGTCTGCCACTAGCACAGTCAGTGTAGTCAGCTCAGTTATCCCCATCAAGACCGTGTCTGTGCCTCGATCTAGGTTGGGCAAAACTAAACATGGCGGTGTTCGCCTTAGCAATCTCATTGGAATAAAGACCTCCATTACTGCCATTATTGAAAGAGACTGTGATATCTCAAAATAGGGCTACTTAATGTTAGATCCCTCACTTCCAAGGCATTTACAGTTAATTAACTAATCACTGATCATAATCTTGATGTGATTGGCCTGACTGAAACATGGCTTAAGCCTGATGAATTTACTGTGTTAAATGAGGCTTCACCTCCTGGTTACACTAGTGACCATGTCCCCCATGTATCTTGCAAATGCGGAGGTGTTGCTAACATTTACGATAGCACATTTCAATTTACAAAAATAAAGACGTTTTTGTCTTTTGAGCTTATAGTCATGAAATCTATGCAGCCTACTCAATCACATTTTATAGCTACTGTTTACAGGCCTCCTGGGCCATATACAGCGTTCCTCACTGAGTTCCCTGAATTCCTATCGGACCTTGTAGTCATGGCAGATAATATTATAATTTCTGGTGACTAATATTCACATGGAAAAGTCCACAGAACCACTCCAAAATGGTTTTCAGAGCCATCATCGACTCAGTGGGTTTTGTCCAACTTGTCTCTGGACCTGCTCACTGCCACAGTCATACTCTGGACCTAGTTTTGTCCCATGTAATAAATGTTGTGGATCTTAATGTTTTTCATCATAATCCTGGACTATTGGACCACCATTTTATTACGTTTGCAATCGCAACAAATAATCTGCTCAGACCCCAACCAAGGACCATCAAAAGCAGTGCTATAAATTCTCGGACAACCCAAAGATTCCCAGATGCCCTTCAAGACTCCCTCCGCCTACCCAAGCACGTCAGAGGACAAAAATCAGTTAACCTCCTAACTGAGGAACACAATTGAACCTTGTGTAATACCCTAGGTGCAGTCACACCCCTAAAAACAAAAAACATTGGTCATAAGAAACTAGCTCCCTGGTATACAGATAATACCCAAGCCCTGAAGCAAGCTTCCAGAAAATTGGAATGTAAATGGCGTTACACCAAACTGGATGACTTCCGACTAGCTTGGAAAGACAGTACCGTGCAGTATCGAAGAGCCCTCGCTGCTGCTCGATCCTCCTACTTATCCAACTTATTTGAGGAAAATAAGAACAATCCCAAATCTATTTTTGATACTGTCACAAAGCTAACTAAAAAGCAGCATTCCACAAAAGAGGATGGCTTTCACTTCAGCAGTGATACATTCATGAACTTCTTTGAGGTAAAGATCATGATCATTAGAAAGCAAATTACGGACTCCTCTTTAAATCTGAGTATTCCTCCAAAGCTCAGCTGCATAACTCTGCCAGGACCTAGGATCAAGGGAGACACTCAAGTTTTTTAATACTATATCTCTTGACACATTGATGAAAATAATCATGGCCTCTAAACCTTCAAGCTGCATACTGGACCCTATTCCAACTAAACTACTGAAAGAGCTGCTTCCTGTGCTTGGCCCTCCTATGTTGAACATAATAAATGTCTCTCTATCCACCGGATGTGTAACTCACTAAAAATGAAAGTAATAAAGCCTCTCTTGAAAAAGCCCAACCTAGACCCAGAAAATATTTTAAAAACTAATCGGCCTATATCTGTCACACCCTGACCATAGTTTGCTTTGTATGTTTCTATGTTTTGTTTGGTCAGGGTGTGATCTGAGTGGGCATTCTATGTTGTGTGTCTAGTTTGTCTGTTTCTGTGTTTGGCCTGATATGGTTCTCAATCAGAGGCAGGTGTTAGTCATTGTCTCTGATTGGGAACCATATTTAGGTAGCCTGTTTGGTGTTGGGTTTGTCCTTATGTCCTTTTTCTGTTGTGTGTTACTTAGCACCAGTGTAAGGCTGTTTCAGGTTTTCGTATTACGTTTATTGTTTTTGTATTTGATTCGTGTTCACTTCGTTTTCATTAAACATGGATCGCAATAGCCACGCCGCATTTTGGTCTGACTCTCCTTCGCATATAGAAAATCGTGACAATATCGAATCTTCCATTCCTCTGAACATTTTTAGAAAATGCTGTTGCGCAGCAACTCACTGCCTTCCTGAAGACAAACAATGTATACAAAGCTCTCCAGTCTGATTTTTAGACCCCATCATAGCTCAGAGACTGCACTTGTGAAGGTGGTAAATGTCCTTTTAATGGCGTCAGACCGAGGCTCTGCATCTGTCCTTGTGCTCCTAGACCCTAGTGCTGCTTTTGATACTATCGATCACCACATTCTTTTGGAGAGATTTGAAACCCAAATTGGTCTACACGGACAAGTTCTGGGCTGGTTTAGATCTTATCTGTCAGAAAGATATCAGTTTGTCTCTGTGGATGGTTTGTCCTCTGACAAATCAACTGGTGATCCTCAAGGCTCTGTTTTTCGAACCACTATTGTTTTCACTATATGTTTTACCTCTTGGTGA
Source organism: Oncorhynchus masou masou (assembly GCF_036934945.1). Lineage (NCBI taxonomy): Eukaryota > Metazoa > Chordata > Actinopteri > Salmoniformes > Salmonidae > Oncorhynchus > Oncorhynchus masou. Next base: position 129,953 of record NW_027002342.1, read on the forward strand.
TGTCATTCGGAAACGTAATGCTAACTTTCACTACTATGTGGATGATGCACAGCTGTACATTTCGATTAAACATGGTGAAGCCCCAAAATTGCCTACCCTGGAAGCTTGTTTTAGAAATAAGGAAGTGGATGGCGGCAAATGTTCTACTTTTAAACTTGGACAAAACAGAGGTTCTAGGTCCCAAGAAACAAAGATATCTTCTGTTGAATCTGACAATTAATTTTAATGGTTGTACAGTCGCCTCAAATAAAACTATGAAGGACCTCTGCGTTATTCTGGACCTTGATCTCTCTTTTGACAAACATATCAAGACCGTTTCAAGGACAGCTTTTTTCCATCTACGTAACATTGCAAAAATCAGGAACGTTCTGTCCAAAAATGATGCAGAAAAATTAATCCATGCTTTTGTCACTTCTATGTTAGACTACTGCAATGCTCTACTTTCCGGCTACCCGGATAAAGCAATAAATCAACCTCAGTTAGTGCTAAATACGGCTGCTAGAATTTTGACTAGAACCCAAAAAATGTATCACATTACTCCAGTGCTAGCCTCCCTACACTGGCTTCCTGTTAAGGCAATGGCTGATTTCAAGGTTTTACTGCTAACCTACAAAGCATTACATGGGCTTGCACCTACCTATCTCCGATTTGGTCCTGCCGTACATACCTACACGTACGCTACGGCCACAAGACGCAGGCCTCCTTACTGTCCCTGGAATTTCTAAGCAAACAGCTGGAGGCAGGGCTTTCTCCTACAGAGCTCCATTTTTATGGAATGGTCTGCCTTTCCATGTGAGAGGCGCAGACTCGGTCTCAACCTTTAAGTCTTTATTGAAGACTCATCTCTTCAGTAGGTCCTATGATTGAGTGTAGTCTGGCCCAGGAATGTGAAGGTGAACGGAAAGGCTCTGGAGCAACCAACCGCCCTTGCTGTCTATGCCTGGCCAGTTCCCCTTTCTCCGGTTCCTCCCCTTCTCTGCCTCAAACCCTATTACAGGGGCTGAATCACTGGCTTACTGGTGCTCTTCCATGCCATCCCTAGGAGGGGTGTTTCTCTTGTGTGGGTTGAGTCACTGACGTGATCTTCCTGTCCGGGTTGGCGCCCCCCTTGGGTTGTGCCGTGGGGAGATCTTCATGGGCTATACTCGGCCTTGTCTCAGGATGGTATGTTGGTGGTTGGAAATATCCCTCTAGTGGTGTGGGGGCTGTGCTTTGGCAAAGTGAGTGGGGTTATATCCTGCCTGTTTGGTCCTGTCTGGGGGTATCGTCGGACAGGGCCACAATGTCTCCCGACCCCTCCCTGCTCAGCCTCCAGTATTTATGCTGCAATAGTTTGTGTCGGTGAGCTCGGGTCAGTCTGTAATATCTGGAGTATTTCTCCTGTCTTAACCAGTGTCCAGTGTGAATTTAAGTATTTATTTATTCTCTCTCTCTCTCTCTCTCTCTCTCTCTCTCTCTCTCTCTCTCTCTCTCTCTCTCTCTCTCTCTCTCTCTCAGGCCCTGAGCCCTAGGACCATGCCTCAGGACTACCTGGCCTGATGACTCCTTGCTGTCCCTAGTCCACCTGGTCGTGCTGCTGCTCCAGTTTCAACTGTTCTGCCTGCGGCTATGGAACCCTGACCTACCCCTGAGGTGCTGACCTGTTGCATCCTCTACAACCAATGTGATTATTATTATTTGACTCTGCTGGTCATCTATCAACATCTTGGCCATGTTCTGTTATAATCTCCACCCGGCACAGCCAGAAGAGGACTGGCCACCCTTCATAGCCTGGTTCATCTCTAGGTTTCTTCCAAGGTTCTGAATTTTCTAGGGAGTTTTTCCGAGCCACTGTGCTTCTTCACCTGCATTGCTTGCTGTTTGGCGTTTTAGGCTGGGTTTCTGTACAGCACTTTGTGACATCAGCTGATGTAAGAAGGGCTTTATAAATACATTTGATTGATTGAAAAAAATAAATGAGGGTGTGGCATGTTCCACTTCCTCTTCCATCTCTGCAATGACATGCAATGACATGACAGGCCCTACACCCAAACAAGGGCACTGCGTTCATCCACCTCTGGCCTGCTCGCCTCCCTACCACTGAGGAAGTACAGTTCCCGCTCAGCCCAGTCAAAACTGTTCGCTGCTCTGGCCCCCCAATGGTGGAACAAACTCCCTCACGACGCCAGGACAGCGGAGTCAATCACCACCTTCTGGAGACACCTGAAACCCCACCTCTTCAAGGAATACCTAGGATAGGATAATGTAATCCTTCTCACCCCCCCCCCCCCTTAAATTATTTAGATGCACTATTGTAAAGTGGCTGTTCCACTGGATGTCAGAAGGTGAATTCACCAATTTGTAAGTCGCTCTGGATAAGAGCGTCTGCTAAATGACTTAAATGTTAATGTAAATGTAAATGTCACTGTGATCAGTGTGTGTCTACTGCCCTCTAGTGTCAACTTGAAGTCTGTGCAATAAGGCCATAGTTCTCTTGTCGTCCATGCCAACAACCCACCACAGTGGATGCCTCAATCAATATGTGACATATGTATGATAATATAAAGAGGACAGACTTAAAAACTGAAAGGAGAGTAAGAAAAACAATCCTGTGAAAGTGAACAAACAACAGGTTGAGGGAAGTGGAGGATCCCTCAGCACTGGGAAGACATGCCTTTTATGGCTCATTATTACAGGTTCTTAAAAAATATATACTTCTCTGTTACAATATAAAACTATGTTGTTGAATAAATATATGTACACATTGCTATGTCTTTGAATGGATTTGCTAAAATCTTTCACATCCAGTCTGACGAGGTACACGGTATGGGCGATCGCTTGCATCTCTGTCACGGGTGGCTGGTGGCATGTTAATCGGGGAGAACAGAGTCATAGTAATGGCTGGAACGGAATTAATAGAATGGTCTCAAACACATCAAAGACCTGGTTTCCATGTTGCTGATACAGTTCCATTTACTCCATTGCAGCCATTATTATGAGCCGTCCTCCCCTTACCAGCCTCCTGTGATCTCTTTGTGTGACATCTTAGTGTAGCCAGTTTAATAGAGTTTTGTTTCCAGAAACTATGCCACCTCTCACCTACTTCCTCATAAGTTAAGTCAAGTCAAGTTAACTCAAGCTGATTAAAGTGTGGATTCCATCTCATCTACAAGTATAACAAGTTATGTTGAAGCTACTTCCCTGCCTTGCAGTAGACACACCAGATTTATTTCCTCTCCAGTCTTTCCCCACAGGCCAGCGAGCTTTAAGCCAAACTCTTCTCAATTGTGATCTGCGTGTATCTAATCGTAAGTATTATTTGTATATATGTTTCAAGCTGTCAGAGAAAATATAGTTAATGGCAGAAATGCTTTATACTAATAAATCCCAGCAATTAATATTCAAGTCAATGTTGATGGTTGGCAATAGCTGTGTGTGAGAACCAGACAGGCCTTGGTAAAAAGTTTTGCATATTTAATAAAGTCTGTGCTGAGTAGTCTTTGGCCTCAGGTGATTAAATAGTGTGTGTGTTGTGTGTGTGTGTGTGTGTGTCTGTCTGTCATATCCCTCAGTGCAGCTGTCAGGGATTATGGAGATAATGGGAGAAATGCTTTATATTATTAAATAAAAGGACCAAGTTTACATATTTTTGAATGTCTGTCTTAAGTAGTCTTCTGTCTTAGGTCTCAGGTGGTCTCATGAGGTATAATAAATCCATATCATATCATTTGATCCATAACATGCCTACTTTGAATCACATTGCGGGTTGAGAGCTCAGGATCTTTATGTTTTATATACCTTATGTTATCCTCTCTTTCAGAAATGATGTGGACTTGGACAGACTGTCTGTGTGTCAATCTCCTGCTTCTCCTCCAAAGAGCAGGCTCTGGTAGAGTGACCTCACATGTTCTTTGTGTGTGTGTGTGTGTGTGTGTTTGTGTGTGTGAATGATGTGAGGATTTGCATGAACGATGGCTACGGTTTGCACTTTCGGTACTAGGCTATTCCATTGGCAACCAAGCTAAATCAAGCAAACCTTAAGTATTTGGGCCAGGTTTGGTGTTGATCTTTAGTGTGGCCTGTTAAAGTCTGAAAGGGACCAACAGCTGATGTTGTGCATGGTCGTTTTTGATATTGATTGGTTGTTTTTCTTTCCAGAGAAGTTTGAGGTTCTTGGTCCAACTTGTGCCATTGTTGCTGTGGCTGGTGATGACATTCTACCCTGTTACGTCAAACCCAACATCAGTGCTGAGGACATGAGAGTTGACTGGTTCAGAATCAACCTCCCTGACCCTCAGTCAAACATTAGAGTCCATTTTTACCAAGACGGCAGAGACAAATACCATGATCGGATCCACTCCTACGAGGGAAGGACATTGTTGTTTAAAACTTCTTAGGGCTGAGAGCCCGCTAACGGAATCAATATGACAACAGCCAGTGAAAGTGTAGGGTGCCAAATTCAAAACAACAGAAATCTCATAATTAAAATTCCTCAGACATACAAGTATTTCACACCATTTTAAAGATACACTTCTTGTTAATCCCACCACAGTGTCTGATTTCAAATAGGCTTTACGGCGAAAGCACCACAAACGATTATCTTAGGTCAGAGCCAAGTCACAAAAATAGAGATAGAATGAATCACTAACCTTTGATGATCTTCATCAGATGACACTCATAGGACTTGATGTTACACAATACATGTATGTTTTGTTCGATAAAGTTTATATTTATATAAAAAAATCTCAGTATACTTTGGCGCGTTATGTTCAGTAGTTCCAAAAACATCCCGTGATTTTGCAGAGAGCCACATCAATTTACAGAAATACTCATTATAAATGTTGATGAAAATACAAGTGTTATACATGGAACTTTAGTTACACTTTTCCTTAATGCAACCGCAGTGTCCAATTTCAAAAAAGCTTTACGGAAAAAGCAAACCATGCAATAATCTGAGTACGGCGCTCAAAGACCAAACAAGCCAAAAAGATATCCGCCATATTGTGCAGTCAACAGAAGTCAGAAATAACATTATAAATATTCACTTATGATCTTCATCAGAATGCACTCCCAGGAATCCCAGTTCCACAATAAATGTTTGTTTTGTTCGATAATGTCCATCATTTATGTCCAAATTCCTCCTTGTTAGCGCGTTCAGCCCAGTAATCCAACTTCATGACGCACGAGCAGGCGAAAAGTCCAAAAGTTCAGTTACAGTCCGTAGAAACATGTCAAATGAAGTATAGAATCAATGTTTAGGATGTTTTTAACATAAATTTTCAATAATGTTCCACCTGGAGAATTCCTTTGTCTGTAGAATTGCGATGGAACAGAGCTCGCTCCCACATGAACGAGCGTCACGAGCTCAAGGCATTCTGGCAGAGCCCTGACTCATTCCCCTCTCATTTGGCCCCACTTCACAGTAGAAGCATAAAACAAGGTTCTAAAGACTGTTGCCATCTAGTGGAAGCCTTAGGAAGTCCAACATGACCAATTTCCCACTGTATCTTCAATAGGGAATGAGTTGAAAAATGACCAACCTCAGATTTCCCACTTCCTGGTTGGATTTTTTTCTCAGGTTTTTGCCTGTCATATGAGTTCTGTTATACTCACAGACATCATTCAAACAGTTTTAGAAACTTCCGAGTGTTTTCTATCCAAATATGATAATAATATGCATATATTAGCAACTAGGACTGAGTAGCAGGCAGTTTACTCTGGGCACCTTATTCATCCAAGATACTCAATACTGCCCCCAGCCATAAGAAGTTTTAAAGAGGAACTGAAGAAGGGCAACACCTCTTTGAAACTGACCAGGGTACAAGGCACTGATGATGGACATTATAAATGTCTTGTTGAGTCTAAGACACATTATGATGATGCCACCATTCAAGTCTACGTCAGAGGTACATTTCTTAAATACAACAACCCATGTGATGTTCCTCCCAATCTCAGTAGTACTTCATCTCCAGTCTCCCTTTGTGTCTGTAGCTATAGGATCCAAGCCAGAGGTTTCCATTGAGGGACAGAAAGGAGGGATGGCTCTGCTGTGTGTAACTAAAGGCTGGTTCCCTGAGCCTGAGTTGGAGTGGCTGGACAGTGAAGGGGTCACTCTGTCTGCTGGACCGTCAGAGACAGACAGGGACTATGAGGGATTCTACGTAGTCAAACTAAAGACCATCGTAAAGGAGACTGACATCAACCACTTTACCTGCAGACTGAGACAGAGGCAGCAACATGAGGTGATTAAGATGGAGACAGAGTTTCACATCCCTAGTGAGTAACATCATGTTATTGTTTAGCTGAGGTGAAACACATAATGTTTTATATACTGTTATATTACAAAGGCTCTTAACAAACATACATAGGACAGTTGGATACAAGTTTGTCAACATTTTTAGAACTCTAAAGTATTGTAATGTCAAGCTGAAACCACATTGGTTTTGTAGATTCAGCTATATGCCTCCACCTCAAATGAATGGAAAAGATAAACACATTAACATTAAACCAGGAAAGCAGGAAATTAGATGGTGCTCATGTTTTCCAGTCATTTGGCATTGAGGCATATTGCTGGATCTACACAACTGATGTCATGGGACGTGGTTTCATTTTGACATTAGTCTGCAATTGAGGTCTTTAAACATCTGACATACATTTCATTTATGAGTGAAATGTCCCTTTAATATTATTTGGTAGCAGTGGTTAGCATGGCACTAATCTAAATTTATGTGTGTCTTGCAGGTGAGCTAATCCTTGTCTGTCACACCCTGACCATAGTTTACTTTGCATGTTTCTATGTTTTGGTTGGTCAGGGTGTGATCTGAGTGGGCATTCTATGTTGGATGTCTTGTTTGTCTATTTCTATGTCTGGCCTGATATGGTTCTCAATCAGAGGCAGGTGTTAGTCATTGTCTCTGATTGGGAACCATATTTAGGTAGCCTGGGTTTCACTGTGTTTTTGTGGGTGATTGTCCCTGTCTCTGTGTTTATTGTCACCAGATAGGCTGTATAGGTTTTCACGGTCTGGCCGTTCATTTATTGTTTGTTAGTTATTTCATGTCGAGTTCCTCTTAATTAAAGAACACGAATAACCACGACGCTGCATTTTGGTCCGCTTCTCTTCCACCAGACGAAAGCCTCTACATTGTCTCTATGGGCATTGTGGCCATATTATCTTTCACTATTTGGCACTGGAATGGTAATTATGGTAGCATTTTTCTGTAAACTTCACACACCAGTCAGAGTTATACTTTAACTACATATTTAATAATAATTAAGCTTTGCAATAGCATTTGACTTTCAACAATTCACTATTTCTAATGAACCGTTGAGAGTGCCACCAGAAAAGTACAAAGATCTTTTATAGCCAAGATACACCCATCTCAACTTACACGACGAACCACAGATCTTAGGAACAGTTCACAAAGGTTAAGATTTGTATGAAAGATATCTATAAAACATAGGAGACAGTTACTGTTGTGTCAACAGTTCTCATTGTAAAGACCAGTGTCTGGCCCCCTCCTACTTCAAACTGGAACCCATCTCACCCAGGTATCTGGAATGCTCGTTAGGCTTTATTAGCCAAAGACATTGTAAATCTCCTCTGTCAGTGCTATCTCAGAGGCCCATCCTCAGTGGAACACACAATACTCTATTCTGTCCAATGTAACAACTATTATAATGTAATACAAGCATTATAACAATCTTACAAGCATTAAAACATAATCTTGCAATTTTTCACGACATAACTTTTTTTGACTGAATGTAAATGTTTTAAAGTGCCGTTTACAGAGTGACATACACAAGGAGTTGGGTACTAGAACCGAAAGGTTGCCAGTTCGAATCCCTGAGCCGATAAGGTGAAAATCTTGAGCACGGCACTTATTGCACCAGAGTTGTTCTAGTATTTTCTCCACAAAAATACTAAATGTTTTAATATAAGGTTTATTTATATCTCAGTGCATGGTTTACATGAAGCACATAAGTGTAACTTCTTCCTTCATGTAAAGGACTTTGTCAGAAAACATCTTGAGTAAGTCATTTTGTGGACCTTTCCTCTAACTTATCTATTGTCATGTCTGTAGATGCATCCAGAGCTGAACAGTCAAGAGCTAGTTAAGTAGTGTCTTACTGTCAAACATGCAGTTATCTCCTCCAGAAATGGAACTTTGTCAGAGAAAACACTGAGGTTCTGTGTTCATTAAGTATGTTCTCTAATGTCTCTCTTTGCATGTGTCCAGAGCAAGTTAAAAAATGAACACAGTCTTGAGTTGAGTAAGTAGTGTCTAACAGTCCTATGCATCAATGTGTAAAAGTTTACTTTTTCATAATTTTCTCCTGCATGTGTCAGGACCGGTTTCGAACCTGGGTCTCCGGAGTGAGAAACAGTCACTTAACCAACTGAGCCACGAATAGACAGCAGAACCCAGAAGATGAGGCAGACACAGCAGTACTTAAGACGGTGTAATTTAATAAAGAAAAAATCCTAAAATACAAAAAATGGCAAATCCAAAAGGTGGAAGGAAAAACACAAAAAGACCTCAAAAGAAACTCACCAAAAATAAACAAAAACAAAAAAAAGAATACCACAAGAACTTCACCCGGAATCGACAAGAGCACACAGAACACTAGGGCAGGGTGCTAACATACAAACACAGAGCACAGAACTGAGGGAAACAAAGGGTTTAAATACAATCAGGGAAAACGAGACACAGGTGCAAATAATAATGGGGATCAAGGGAAAAACATAGGGACAAAAAGCACAATGGGGACATCTACTGACCAAAACCCGGAACAACCCTGGCCAAATCCTGACAGAATCCCCCCTAGGAACGGCTCCTGACGTTCCTACCAGCTCTCTCAGGGTGGAGGACCCTGAACTGACGAATGAGGTCAGGGTCCAGGATGTCTTTGGCAGGAACCCAGGAGCGCTCCTCAGGACCGTAGCCTTCCCAGTCCACCAGATACTGCCAGGACCGCTGCACCCGGCGGGAATCCAGTTGTATAAGCCGGCTGGCCTCCAATGACACGAGGCGGAGGGGGAGGTCTGTCTGCCGGGACAAGGGGAGAAAAAACAGGTTTTAACAATGACACATGAAATGTGGGATTAATCTTAAGGGATCTGGGTAAGTGTAGGCGATAAGAAACTGGGTTAACTCTCCTGGCAACCTTGAAGGGACCGATGTATTTTTGAGACAGCTTGCGAGACTCCACCCGTAGAGGTAAGTCTCTTGTGGAAAGCCAGACTCTCTGGCCGGGGCGCAGGGTAGGCCCGGGACGGCGACGTCTGTTGGCTTGTTGTTGATACCTCTGTGAGGAACGCATCAGATTAAAGACGGGTCTTCCTCCACATAAGCCGACAGCGTCTGACGAACCTCAAGGCTGAAGGCACTCTGACTTCTGCCTCCTGGTCCGGGAACAATGGAGGAGCATAGCCAAACTGACACTCGTGCGGGGACATACCAGTGGAGGAGGAGCGCAAGGTGTTGTGCGCGTATTCGGCCCAAACAATAAAGGATGACCATGTGGACGGGTTGTCACGAGTCATACATTGGAGGGTGGTTTCCAGCTCTTGATTCATCCTCTCTGTTTGGCCGTTGGACTCCGGATGGTACCCTGAAGATAGACTGGCAGAAGCCCCCATGAGTTGGCAGAAGGCCTTCCAAAACCTTGAGGCGAACTGGGGACCTCTGTCAGAAACCACATCTTGAGGAATGCCGAAGACTCGGAACACATGATTAATTACCAACTCAGCCGTTTCCTTGGCAGAAGGTAACTTAGTCAGAGGGACGAACCTGGCCGCCTTTGAAAACCTGTCGATTATGACTAGGATAGTAGTATTGCCATGGGATGGAGGAAGTCCAGTAATAAAGTCCAATGAGATATGGGACCAGGGTCTGTGGGGAACAGGTAAAGGATGAAGGAGTCCTTGAGGGAGGAGGTGAGAAGATTTGCCCTGGCAGCACACGGGGCAGGCATTGACGAAAGTGGCAACGTCTTCTCTTATGGTAGGCCACCAGAACTTACGCTGGATGAACTCCAAGGTGCGACCTACGCCCGGATGACAGGTGAGGCGAGAGGAGTGCCCCCACAGAAGGACCTGAGTCCTCACTGCCTTGGGGACAAACAACCGATTGGCAGGGCCTCCTTTAGGGTCCGGTTCGCTAGCTTGAGCACGTCTCACGGTATCCTCAACTTGCCACGAGATCGGAGCCACAATCTTAGCAGCAGGAAGGACAGGCATGTCCGTGTCATCTCGAATGGCAGGAGCGTAGACTCGGGACAGGGCATCCGGTTTGAGATTCTTCGACCCGGGCCGATAGGTGAGGATAAACTGGAATCGATTGAAGAAAAGAGACCATCTAGCTTGTCTAGAGTTCAATCGCTTCGCCTGCTGGATATACTCCAGATTTTTGTGGTCCGTAAGCACTTGAAACGGGTGAGAAGCCCCCTCGAGCCAGTGTCTCCATTCCTTCAATGCCATCTTAACCGCTAGGAGTTCACGATCCCCCACATCGTAGTTCCTCTCAGTCGGGGGTAAGCCGGTGTGAGAAGAAAGCGCACGGATGAAGCTTCTTGTCTTCACCCCTCTGAGACAGGACAGCTCCAACACCAACCTCTGATGCGTCTACCTCCACCACAAATGGTTCATCCGTAGTCGGTAGTATCAGGATGGGAGCAGAGAGGACGCGCTGCTTGAGTCCTTGGAAGGCCGTCTCAGCTTCTCTTCCCCACACAAACCTTGCATTGCCACCTTTGGTTAAAGCTGAGAGAGGAGCTGCCACCAAACTGAAGTTCTTGATGAACTTGCGGTAAAAGTTTGTGAAGCCCAGGAAACGCTGAACATCCTTAACGGATTTGGGGGTGGGCCAATCCGCTACCGCCCCTACCTTCCTAGGGTCCATTTGGACTCGACCGGGTTCCACTACAAATCCCAGGAATTGTACTCGGGATGAATGGAATTCACATTTTCCGGCTTAACGTACAGATGGCTGTCCAGGAGGCGTTTGAGTACTTGTCTGACATGCTTAGTGTGTTCTTGAAGGGAGCTCGAAAAGATGAGGATGTCATCCAAGTAAACGAACACAAATATGTTAAGCATATCCCTAAGCACATCGTTTATGAGCGCTTGGAACACCGCTGGGGCGTTGGTCAGGCCGAAGGGCATCACCAAGTATTCATAGTGACCAGTAGGCGTGTTGAAAGCGGTCTTCCACTCGTCACCAGGTCTGATCCGCACAAGATGGTATGCGTTCCGCAGGTCAAGCTTAGTGAAAACAACTGCTTCCTGGAGCAGCTCGAAGGCTGTGGCCATAAGGGGTAGTGGGTAACGGTTACGGACGGTTATGTCATTGAGTCCCCGGTAGTCGATGCAAGGACGTAATCCACCATCTTTCTTGGCCACAAAGAAAAACCCTGCTCCCGCCGGGGAGGTAGATGGACGCATGAGGCCTGCTTCCAGAGAGTCCTTGATGTAGGTATCCATAGCAGCTCGTTCGGGTGGAGATAGGGAAAAGATCCGACCCCTGGGGGGCAAGTGCCCGGAAACAGGTCGATGGGGCAATCGTAAGATCTATGGGGTGGTAGCATGGTGGCCCTCTGTTTGCTAAACACCAGTTTGAGGTCATGGTAACACTCGGGAACTCGGGTCAGGTCGATGGATTCTAAAGACTCGGGAGTAGAACTCGGGGAATTCTGGAAAATACAAGTAGCTTGGCACGTAGGACCCCACTGCTTGATAGTGCCCACAGACCAGTCGATGTGAGGGTTATGGCTGTGAAGCCAGGGGTATCCAAGGACGAGAGGGAACTCGGAACAGGAGATCAAATGAAAGTTCATCAATTCCTGGTGTTGTGAAACTGAAAGTCTCAAGGAGGTAGTGACATGAGTGACAAGTCCAGATCCCAAAGGGCTTCCATCCAATGTAGTAACCCTCATGGGTTCACCCAGAGGTTCAGAGGGAACGCCATTCTCCTTCGCCCAGACACCATCCATGAAGTTACCTGCGGCTCCAGAGTCTACCAAGGCTTGAAGGTGAAGCTTGTGGTTGTCCCAGGAGAGGGTGACTGGAATGAGCAGACGGGAGTTGGACGGATGGGAGGAGGTTATGTTTCCCGTTACAGTTCCCCCGGTCTGTACGGGACAGAAGCGTTTCCCTGGAGCCCGGGACACGTGGAACGGAAATGGCCCGGTTTGCCGCAATATAGACAGCGTCGCTCCCTCATCCGGCGGTCTCTCTCAGCCTGGGAGATGCGTCCAATCTGCATGGGTTCCGGTGGAGCCAGCGATGATAAAGGTGGGGACTCGGAGCTGGGACTGATAGGGGCTAGAGGTCTACGGTTGAGTTCTCTCTCTCTCAGACGCTGGTCAATGCGTGAGGCCAAATTGATCAGGGACTCGAGATTGTCCGGTGGTTCCCGAGTGGCCAGTTCATCTTGGATAGTGTCGGAAAGGCCCTTCAGAAAGCACACCGTGAGCGCCTCGTTGTTCCAGCCACTCGCTGCTGCCACCGTGCGGAACTGGATGGCATAGTCCGTCACGCTGCGCCAACCTTGATGGAGAGTCAGGAGCTGTTTGGCTGAGTCAGAACCACTGCTTGGGCCTTGAAACACTCGTTTGAATTCCTCAGCAAAGGCAGAGTAGCTGGCACAGCAGGAACTATGGGCATCCCACACAGCAGTAGCCCAGGCCAGGGCTTTTTCCGACAGCAGGGTAATGATATATGCGATCTTAGACCGGTCGGTGGGAAACGACGAGGGTTGCAGCTCAAAGGAGAGAGAACATTGAGTGAGAAAGCCTTTACAAGCACTTGGATCACCTGAGAACCGTTGGGGAGGTGGAAGACGAGGTTCAGCCAGGGGGTTAACTGCCATGGGTACGTGAACCTGAGGTACTGGGACGGAAACTGTTGCCGGGGTAAGTCGATCAGATATTTGCTTAATGGAAGTCAGCATCTCCGACAGAAGATGAGAATGTCTAGCCATTAAGGCCTCTTGCTGAACCAGGACGGCTTCGTGGCGTTGGACAGTCTCCTGGTGGTGGGACAGCGTGGCAAAATGGTCCTGGGAACTGGCTGCCTCTGGGTTCATTTTTGGCTCTGTGTTTCTGTCAGGACCCGGTTTCGAACCTGGGTCTCCGGAGTGAGAAACAGTCACTTAACCAACTGAGCCACGAATAGACAGCAGAACCCAGAAGATGAGGCAGACACAGCAGTACTTAAGACGGTGTAATTTAATAAAGAAAAATCCTAAAATACAAAAAATGGCAAATCAAAAGGTGGAAGGAAAAACACAAAAAGATCTCAAAAGAAACTCACCAAAAATAAACAAAAACAAAAAAAAGAATACCACAAGAACTTCACCCGGAATCGACAAGAGCACACAGAACACTAGGGCAGGGTGCTAACATACAAACACAGAGCACAGAACTGAGGGAAACAAAGGGTTTAAATACAATCAGGGAAAACGAGACACAGGTGCAAATAATAATGGGGATCAAGGGAAAAACATAGGGACAAAAAGCACAATGGGGACATCTACTGACCAAAACCCGGAACAACCCTGGCCAAATCCTGACAGCATGGATGTAAGATGTTTACAAAGCAAGTGTCACACCCTGACCTTAGAGAGACGTTTTATTTCTCTATTTGGTTAGGTCAGGTTGTGATTTGGGGTGGGCATTCTATGTTGTATATTTCTTTGTTTTGGCCGAGTATGGTTCCCAATCAGAGGCAGCTGTCTATCCTTGACTCTGATTGGGAATCATACTTAGGGAGCCTTTTTCCCACCTGTGTTTGTGGGTAGTTATTTTCTGTTTACCTGACAGAACTGTTCGCTTTTGTTACTTTGTTCGTGTTTCTTTGATCAATAAAATCATGAACACTTTCCACGATGCGCTTTGGTCTACTCATTCCGACAACAGGCATTACAGCAAGTTCAATATGTCAATACTTTAAAGCTGAGTAAGTCGTATCCAACAGTCCTATGGATCAGCATAATTTGTTATTGGGATCCCAAACAATAATAGGAGACAAACAATTCCCAACACATGAATATGTAACAGAAATGGATGGCGTACAGCAGCTAGTTTCATGGATTTAAAATCCTTACATATTTGACATTGATACTTTTCATCACATTGTTCTTACTGTGCCCATCCCCCTGCCACACAAGTTGAATGAATTATTCACCATTAAGAATGCTTTACTTTGACTTTAATTTATCTGTCTGCAGAGATACTTGCTGGGTAAGTAGAAGCACGATGCATTACTAGACTAAGCCAGGGTTTTACAACCCTGATCCGGCAGAGCTGGAGCTTTTTGATCCAACCTTAATTGTAACAAACCTGATTCAACTTATCAAGAAGCAAATGATTAAAATCAGTCTCACTTAGGTTGGAGTGAAAACCTACAGGACATCATCTCTCCAGGAACAGCGTTGGAGAGCCCTGTTCTCAGGGTTGACAATTTCCATTGTGCAAATATGCAAATAGCACACAGATTAGTCATAATTATGTGGTAAAATATTACTGTATTGGAATTATTTTATGTTCACACCAAGAATGCTATTTTGTTTCATTTTTTACTTAAATGTTCACACTTTAAATAACAGGAATTATAATTTGTTTTGTTTAATTTACCCACAGATTTTGTAAACATGAAGGGGAGTCCAGGTAAATGAATGACACTGAATTCTATTCCAAATAGATTAGATCACTTCATACTGTTTGCAGGTATACTGTTTTATGGAAGAGTGATTATTTCTACACCTTGTCACTCAGCATATGTGTTTGGTTCTGTCAGCGTCGTGTGTATAGGTGGCAGGGAAGTCGGGCACAGGAGAGTCAAAATGAAGTGTAAATGGAGACTTTTAATAAATGTCAACAGAACATGCTCCATATCACAAAAACGTACAGACATAAAAAAACATGGGTACGAGGACCCGTCGCGCACCAACACAACAAAATAACAACACTGACAATTAAACAATCTCTGACAAAGACATGAGGGGAAACAGAGGGTTAAATACACAACAGGTAATGAATGGGATTGAAAACAGGTGTGTGGGAAGACGAGACAAAACCAATGGAAAATGAAAAATGGATCAATGATGGCTAGAAGACCGGTGACGTCGAACGCCGAGCACCTCCCGAACAAGGAGAGGCAACGACTTCGGCAGAAGTCGTGACAGGTTCTGAACTTGCATTAAAAAAATCAATCTCACTTTAACAATAACGTTTAGAGATGGAGATTTGTATAGTATACAGTATACTCTACTGTAACATTATATTACCATAGTTTCTGGTATCCCCCAAATCGGACAAACTCCTTCTCTATATTCTAGAACTTGAAACCATCAGAAGACGGATGGACTGGCCATCCACTTAGAGTTAGAGTTTAGAGTTTCACATTAATATTCATATCTTCACATATGGGTATTTACTTGAAATACCACGCATTCACATCTGCAATATACTGTATGTTGTTATCAATAACAACCTATAGGCTACAGCAATGTACTGTGCAGCAAAACCTGCAGTAAAGTTTGTTTTTCAAAATAATTCAAATAAAGTGTGTTGTGACTCTAGATCCTGATACAGCACATCCCAAACTCATCCTGTCTGAAGATGGGAAACAAGTTATATTTGGAGATGTATGGCAGGATCTCCCTGACAACCCAGAAAGGTTTGATACTTGTGTCAGTGTCCTGGGAAATGAGGGTGTCTCCTCAGGGAGATTCTACTAGGATGTTCAGGTGAAGACAAGGTGGACTATAGGAGTGGCCAGAGAGTCCATCAACAGGAAGGGGAAGATTACAGTGAGCCCTGAAAATGGATACAGGACACTGTGGCTTAGAAATGGAGAGTACAAGCTCTCTCTGGCCCCTTTGTCCCCCTCTCCCTGAGAGAGAAGCCCCAGACGGTAGGGGTGTTTGTGGATTATGAGGAGGGCCAGGTCTCCTTCTATAATGTAGAGGCCAGGTCTCCTTCTATAATGTAGAGGCCAGGTCTCCTTCTATAATGTAGAGGCCAGGTCTCCTTCTATAATGTGGAGGCCAGGTCTCCTTCTATAATGTAGAGGCCAGGTCTCCTTCTATAATGTGGAGGCCAGGTCTCATTCTATAATGTGGAGGCCAGGACTCCTTCTATAATGTAGAAGCCAGGTCTCCTTCTATAATGTAGAGGCCAGGTCTCATATCTACTCTTTCACTGGTGACACTTTATCCATATTTTGGCCCCTGTCTTATTGACGGAGGTAAAAACTCAGCCCCACTGATCATCACTCCTGTAGATATCACTGACTTTCATATCAAACATTGAAATACTTTTAACATTTGTGTGTGTGCATGTCGGACTACCAAACTTGTGTGTGGGTGTGGATAGGTGTGTCTGTGTGTGCGTATATGTGTGCGTGTGCGAACATGTGAGTTTGGGTACATGTGTGTTTGTCTGCAAGTGCATGAGTGTGTTACTCACAGTTTGAATTAATTATAGCATACCAACAGTGAGGGAATTCCCACCTTGTATCATTTCTGCTGAATGTCATCCTATGGTTTCCATGTTGTCTACATATGGCCCTATTATACAGTATGTAAGCCTAATGTAGTGGCATATTCTGAACATGAGTCTGGTCATAATAAACCTATTTGAACTTAATCGGCTTCATTCAAACTTGAAATAAAATCTAAATCAAACTTGTCAACATATAAATGACTTTGTCAACTGTAAAACCCCCTGATATTGGCTTTCGTTGGTGAGGAAGAGTAATTAACTACTCAAACAGGCTGCTACTGATTGGCTGTGACATGTGTTGGTCTTTCTCAGGGGGCCTATTAGATATTTCCTCACTCAGGTCACGTAACATAAATTACTAATTCAGGCCGGAGTTAAATCAGGAAGAGACAACATCATAATCAATCAATGAAAGATCAATCAACTCTGGTAACCGTCCCAGGGAGTGGGTCTGGGAGGGCTAGTGTGTGTGTCTGTATGTGTCCGTTCGTGCCTGCGTGTGTGTATTTATAGACTGTCTAATGTGTGGTAAGATACTGAGTGTCAGTTGATCAGCATCCTTGTCAATGCTTATCTGATATCCTGGCCCTTACCCATTAGGTTCTGTAGACAGTATTAAATGAGAAGCTCTGATATCCTGGCCCTTACCCATTAGGTTCTGTAGACAGTATTAAATGAGAAGCTCTGATATCCTGGCCCTTACCCATTAGGTTCTGTAGACAGTATTAAATGAGAAGCTCTGATATCCTGGCCCTTACCCATTAGGTTCTGTAGACAGTATTAAATGAGAAGCTCTGATATCCTGGCCCTTACCCATTAGGTTCTGTAGACAGTATTAAATGAGAAGCTCTGATATCCTGGCATTAGGTTCTGTAGACAGTATTTACCCATTAGGTTCTGTAGACAGTATTAAATGAGAAGCTCTGATATCCTGGCCCTTACCCATTAGGTTCTGTAGACAGTATTAAATGAGAAGCTCTGATATCCTGGCCCTTACCCATTAGGTTCTGTAGACAGTATTAAATGAGAAGCTCTGATATCCTGGCCCTTACCCATTAGGTTCTGTAGACAGTATTAAATGAGAAGCTCTGATATCCTGGCCCTTACCCATTAGGTTCTGTAGACAGTATTAAATGAGAAGCTCTGATATCCTGGCCCTTACCCATTAGGCTCTGTAGACAGTATTAAATGAGAAGCTCTGATATCCTGGCCCTTACCCATTAGGTTCTGTAGACAGTATTAAATGAGAAGCTCTGATATCCTGGCCCTTACCCATTAGGCTCTGTAGACAGTATTAAATGAGAAGCTCTGATATCCTGGCCCTTACCCATTAGGTTCTGTAGACAGTATTAAATGAGAAGCTCTGATATCCTGGCCCTTACCCATTAGGCTCTGTAGACAGTATTAAATGAGAAGCTCTGATATCCTGGCCCTTACCCATTAGGCTCTGTAGACAGTATTAAATGAGAAGCTCTGATATCCTGGCCCTTACCCATTAGGCTCTGTAGACAGTATTAAATGAGAAGCTCTGATATCCTGGCCCTTACCCATTAGGCTCTGTAGACAGTATTAAATGAGAAGCTCTGATATCCTGGCCCTTACCCATTAGGCTCTGTAGACAGTATTAAATGAGAAGCTCTGATATCCTGGCCCTTACCCATTAGGCTCTGTAGACAGTATTAAATGAGAAGCTCTGATATCCTGGCCCTTACCCATTAGGTTCTGTAGACAGTATTAAATGAGAAGCTCTGATATCCTGGCCCTTACCTGGCCCTTACCCATTAGGTTCTGTAGACAGTATTAAATGAGAAGCTCTGATATCCTGGCCCTTACCCATTAGGCTCTGTAGACAGTATTAAATGAGAAGCTCTGATATCCTGGCCCTTACCCATTAGGCTCTGTAGACAGTATTAAATGAGAAGCTCTGATATCCTGGCCCTTACCCATTAGGCTCTGTAGACAGTATTAAATGAGAAGCTCTGATATCCTGGCCCTTACCCATTAGGTTCTGTAGACAGTATTAAATGAGAAGCTCTGATATCCTGGCCCTTACCCATTAGGTTCTGTAGACAGTATTAAATGAGAAGCTCTGATATCCTGGCCCTTACCCATTAGGTTCTGTAGACAGTATTAAATGAGAAGCTCTGATATCCTGGCCCTTACCCATTAGGCTCTGTAGACAGTATTAAATGAGAAGCTCTGATATCCTGGCCCTTACCCATTAGGCTCTGTAGACAGTATTAAATGAGAAGCTCTGATATCCTGGCCCTTACCCATTAGGTTCTGTAGACAGTATTAAATGAGAAGCTCTGATATCCTGGCCCTTACCCATTAGGTTCTGTAGACAGTATTAAATGAGAAGCTCTGATATCCTGGCCCTTACCCATTAGGCTCTGTAGACAGTATTAAATGAGAAGCTCTGATATCCTGGCCCTTACCCATTAGGTTCTGTAGACAGTATTAAATGAGAAGCTCTGATATCCTGGCCTGATATTACCCATTAGGCTCTGTAGACAGTATTAAATGAGAAGCTCTGATATCCTGGCCCTTACCCATTAGGCTCTGTAGACAGTATTAAATGAGAAGCTCTGATATCCTGGCCCTTACCCATTAGGTTCTGTAGACAGTATTAAATGAGAAGCTCTGATATCCTGGCCCTTACCCATTAGGTTCTGTAGACAGTATTAAATGAGAAGCTCTGATATCCTGGCCCTTACCCATTAGGTTCTGTAGACAGTATTAAATGAGAAGCTCTGATATCCTGGCCCTTACCCATTAGGTTCTGTAGACAGTATTAAATGAGAAGCTCTGATATCCTGGCCCTTACCCATTAGGCTCTGTAGACAGTATTAAATGAGAAGCTCTGATATCCTGGCCCTTACCCATTACCCATTAGGCTCTGTAGACAGTATTAAATGAGAAGCTCTGATATCCTGGCCCTTACCCATTAGGCTCTGTAGACAGTATTAAATGAGAAGCTCTGATATCCTGGCCCTTACCCATTAGGTTCTGTAGACAGTATTAAATGAGAAGCTCTGATATCCTGGCCCTTACCCATTAGGCTCTGTAGACAGTATTAAATGAGAAGCTCTGATATCCTGGCCCTTACCCATTAGGTTCTGTAGACAGTATTAAATGAGAAGCTCTGATATCCTGGCCCTTACCCATTAGGTTCTGTAGACAGTATTAAATGAGAAGCTCTGATATCCTGGCCCTTACCCATTAGGTTCTGTAGACAGTATTAAATGAGAAGCTCTGATATCCTGGCCCTTACCCATTAGGTTCTGTAGACAGTATTAAATGAGAAGCTCTGATATCCTGGCCCTTACCCATTAGGCTCTGTAGACAGTATTAAATGAGAAGCTCTGATATCCTGGCCCTTACCCATTAGGTTCTGTAGACAGTATTAAATGAGAAGCTCTGATATCCTGGCCCTTACCCATTAGGTTCTGTAGACAGTATTAAATGAGAAGCTCTGATATCCTGGCCCTTACCCATTAGGCTCTGTAGACAGTATTAAATGAGAAGCTCTGATATCCTGGCCCTTACCCATTAGGTTCTGTAGACAGTATTAAATGAGAAGCTCTGATATCCTGGCCCTTACCCATTAGGCTCTGTAGACAGTATTAAATGAGAAGCTCTGATATCCTGGCCCTTACCCATTAGGTTCTGTAGACAGTATTAAATGAGAAGCTCTGATATCCTGGCCCTTACCCATTAGGTTCTGTAGACAGTATTAAATGAGAAGCTCTGATATCCTGGCCCTTACCCATTAGGTTCTGTAGACAGTATTAAATGAGAAGCTCTGATATCCTGGCCCTTACCCATTAGGCTCTGTAGACAGTATTAAATGAGAAGCTCTGATATCCTGGCCCTTACCCATTAGGCTCTGTAGACAGTATTAAATGAGAAGCTCTGATATCCTGGCCCTTACCCATTAGGTTCTGTAGACAGTATTAAATGAGAAGCTCTGATATCCTGGCCCTTACCCATTAGGTTCTGTAGACAGTATTAAATGAGAAGCTCTGATATCCTGGCCCTTACCCATTAGGTTCTGTAGACAGTATTAAATGAGAAGCTCTGATATCCTGGCCCTTACCCATTAGGCTCTGTAGACAGTATTAAATGAGAAGCTCTGATATCCTGGCCCTTACCCATTAGGTTCTGTAGACAGTATTAAATGAGAAGCTCTGATATCCTGGCCCTTACCCATTAGGTTCTGTAGACAGTATTAAATGAGAAGCTCTGATATCCTGGCCCTTACCCATTAGGTTCTGTAGACAGTATTAAATGAGAAGCTCTGATATCCTGGCCCTTACCCATTAGGTTCTGTAGACAGTATTAAATGAGAAGCTCTGATATCCTGGCCCTTACCCATTAGGCTCTGTAGACAGTATTAAATGAGAAGCTCTGATATCCTGGCCCTTACCCATTAGGTTCTGTAGACAGTATTAAATGAGAAGCTCTGATATCCTGGCCCTTACCCATTAGGTTCTGTAGACAGTATTAAATGAGAAGCTCTGATATCCTGGCCCTTACCCATTAGGTTCTGTAGACAGTATTAAATGAGAAGCTCTGATATCCTGGCCCTTACCCATTAGGTTCTGTAGACAGTATTAAATGAGAAGCTCTGATATCCTGGCCCTTACCCATTAGGTTCTGTAGACAGTATTAAATGAGAAGCTCTGATATCCTGGCCCTTACCCATTAGGTTCTGTAGACAGTATTAAATGAGAAGCTCTGATATCCTGGCCCTTACCCATTAGGTTCTGTAGACAGTATTAAATGAGAAGCTCTGATATCCTGGCCCTTACCCATTAGGTTCTGTAGACAGTATTAAATGAGAAGCTCTGATATCCTGGCCCTTACCCATTAGGCTCTGTAGACAGTATTAAATGAGAAGCTCTGATATCCTGGCCCTTACCCATTAGGTTCTGTAGACAGTATTAAATGAGAAGCTCTGATATCCTGGCCCTTACCCATTAGGCTCTGTAGACAGTATTAAATGAGAAGCTCTGATATCCTGGCCCTTACCCATTAGGTTCTGTAGACAGTATTAAATGAGAAGCTCTGATATCCTGGCCCTTACCCATTAGGTTCTGTAGACAGTATTAAATGAGAAGCTCTGATATCCTGGCCCTTACCCATTAGGTTCTGTAGACAGTATTAAATGAGAAGCTCTGATATCCTGGCCCTTACCCATTAGGTTCTGTAGACAGTATTAAATGAGAAGCTCTGATATCCTGGCCCTTACCCATTAGGCTCTGTAGACAGTATTAAATGAGAAGCTCTGATATCCTGGCCCTTACCCATTAGGTTCTGTAGACAGTATTAAATGAGAAGCTCTGATATCCTGGCCCTTACCCATTAGGTTCTGTAGACAGTATTAAATGAGAAGCTCTGATATCCTGGCCCTTACCCATTAGGCTCTGTAGACAGTATTAAATGAGAAGCTCTGATATCCTGGCCCTTACCCATTAGGTTCTGTAGACAGTATTAAATGAGAAGCTCTGATATCCTGGCCCTTACCCATTAGGTTCTGTAGACAGTATTAAATGAGAAGCTACCCATTAGGTTCTGATATCCTGGCCCTTACCCATTAGGTTCTGTAGACAGTATTAAATGAGAAGCTCTGATATCCTGGCCCTTACCCATTAGGTTCTGTAGACAGTATTAAATGAGAAGCTCTGATATCCTGGCCCTTACCCATTAGGCTCTGTAGACAGTATTAAATGAGAAGCTCTGATATCCTGGCCCTTACCCATTAGGTTCTGTAGACAGTATTAAATGAGAAGCTCTGATATCCTGGCCCTTACCCATTAGGTTCTGTAGACAGTATTAAATGAGAAGCTCTGATATCCTGGCCCTTACCCATTAGGTTCTGTAGACAGTATTAAATGAGAAGCTCTGATATCCTGGCCCTTACCCATTAGGTTCTGTAGACAGTATTAAATGAGAAGCTCTGATATCCTGGCCCTTACCCATTAGGTTCTGTAGACAGTATTAAATGAGAAGCTCTGATATCCTGGCCCTTACCCATTAGGTTCTGTAGACAGTATTAAATGAGAAGCTCTGATATCCTGGCCCTTACCCATTAGGTTCTGTAGACAGTATTAAATGAGAAGCTCTGATATCCTGGCCCTTACCCATTAGGTTCTGTAGACAGTATTAAATGAGAAGCTCTGATATCCTGGCCCTTACCCATTAGGTTCTGTAGACAGTATTAAATGAGAAGCTCTGATATCCTGGCCCTTACCCATTAGGCTCTGTAGACAGTATTAAATGAGAAGCTCTGATATCCTGGCCCTTACCCATTAGGTTCTGTAGACAGTATTAAATGAGAAGCTCTGATATCCTGGCCCTTACCCATTAGGCTCTGTAGACAGTATTAAATGAGAAGCTCTGATATCCTGGCCCTTACCCATTAGGTTCTGTAGACAGTATTAAATGAGAAGCTCTGATATCCTGGCCCTTACCCATTAGGTTCTGTAGACAGTATTAAATGAGAAGCTCTGATATCCTGGCCCTTACCCATTAGGTTCTGTAGACAGTATTAAATGAGAAGCTCTGATATCCTGGCCCTTACCCATTAGGTTCTGTAGACAGTATTAAATGAGAAGCTCTGATATCCTGGCCCTTACCCATTAGGTTCTGTAGACAGTATTAAATGAGAAGCTCTGATATCCTGGCCCTTACCCATTAGGTTCTGTAGACAGTATTAAATGAGAAGCTCTGATATCCTGGCCCTTACCCATTAGGCTCTGTAGACAGTATTAAATGAGAAGCTCTGATATCCTGGCCCTTACCCATTAGGTTCTGTAGACAGTATTAAATGAGAAGCTCTGATATCCTGGCCCTTACCCATTAGGTTCTGTAGACAGTATTAAATGAGAAGCTCTGATATCCTGGCCCTTACCCATTAGGTTCTGTAGACAGTATTAAATGAGAAGCTCTGATATCCTGGCCCTTACCCATTAGGTTCTGTAGACAGTATTAAATGAGAAGCTCTGATATCCTGGCCCTTACCCATTAGGCTCTGTAGACAGTATTAAATGAGAAGCTCTGATATCCTGGCCCTTACCCATTAGGTTCTGTAGACAGTATTAAATGAAGCTCTGAGCTCTGATATCCTGGCCCTTACCCATTAGGCTCTGTAGACAGTATTAAATGAGAAGCTCTGATATCCTGGCCCTTACCCATTAGGCTCTGTAGACAGTATTAAATGAGAAGCTCTGATATCCTGGCCCTTACCCATTAGGTTCTGTAGACAGTATTAAATGAGAAGCTCTGATATCCTGGCCCTTACCCATTAGGTTCTGTAGACAGTATTAAATGAGAAGCTCTGATATCCTGGCCCTTACCCATTAGGTTCTGTAGACAGTATTAAATGAGAAGCTCTGATATCCTGGCCCTTACCCATTAGGTTCTGTAGACAGTATTAAATGAGAAGCTCTGATATCCTGGCCCTTACCCATTAGGTTCTGTAGACAGTATTAAATGAGAAGCTCTGATATCCTGGCCCTTACCCATTAGGTTCTGTAGACAGTATTAAATGAGAAGCTCTGATATCCTGGCCCTTACCCATTAGGTTCTGTAGACAGTATTAAATGAGAAGCTCTGATATCCTGGCCCTTACCCATTAGGTTCTGTAGACAGTATTAAATGAGAAGCTCTGATATCCTGGCCCTTACCCATTAGGTTCTGTAGACAGTATTAAATGAGAAGCTCTGATATCCTGGCCCTTACCCATTAGGCTCTGTAGACAGTATTAAATGAGAAGCTCTGATATCCTGGCCCTTACCCATTAGGTTCTGTAGACAGTATTAAATGAGAAGCTCTGATATCCTGGCCCTTACCCATTAGGTTCTGTAGACAGTATTAAATGAGAAGCTCTGATATCCTGGCCCTTACCCATTAGGTTCTGTAGACAGTATTAAATGAGAAGCTCTGATATCCTGGCCCTTACCCATTAGGTTCTGTAGACAGTATTAAATGAGAAGCTCTGATATCCTGGCCCTTACCCATTAGGTTCTGTAGACAGTATTAAATGAGAAGCTCTGATATCCTGGCCCTTACCCATTAGGCTCTGTAGACAGTATTAAATGAGAAGCTCTGATATCCTGGCCCTTACCCATTAGGTTCTGTAGACAGTATTAAATGAGAAGCTCTGATATCCTGGCCCTTACCCATTAGGTTCTGTAGACAGTATTAAATGAGAAGCTCTGATATCCTGGCCCTTACCCATTAGGTTCTGTAGACAGTATTAAATGAGAAGCTCTGATATCCTGGCCCTTACCCATTAGGTTCTGTAGACAGTATTAAATGAGAAGCTCTGATATCCTGGCCCTTACCCATTAGGTTCTGTAGACAGTATTAAATGAGAAGCTCTGATATCCTGGCCCTTACCCATTAGGTTCTGTAGACAGTATTAAATGAGAAGCTCTGATATCCTGGCCCTTACCCATTAGGCTCTGTAGACAGTATTAAATGAGAAGCTCTGATATCCTGGCCCTTACCCATTAGGTTCTGTAGACAGTATTAAATGAGAAGCTCTGATATCCTGGCCCTTACCCATTAGGCTCTGTAGACAGTATTAAATGAGAAGCTCTGATATCCTGGCCCTTACCCATTAGGTTCTGTAGACAGTATTAAATGAGAAGCTCTGATATCCTGGCCCTTACCCATTAGGTTCTGTAGACAGTATTAAATGAGAAGCTCTGATATCCTGGCCCTTACCCATTAGGTTCTGTAGACAGTATTAAATGAGAAGCTCTGATATCCTGGCCCTTACCCATTAGGTTCTGTAGACAGTATTAAATGAGAAGCTCTGATATCCTGGCCCTTACCCATTAGGTTCTGTAGACAGTATTAAATGAGAAGCTCTGATATCCTGGCCCTTACCCATTAGGCTCTGTAGACAGTATTAAATGAGAAGCTCTGATATCCTGGCCCTTACCCATTAGGTTCTGTAGACAGTATTAAATGAGAAGCTCTGATATCCTGGCCCTTACCCATTAGGCTCTGTAGACAGTATTAAATGAGAAGCTCTGATATCCTGGCCCTTACCCATTAGGCTCTGTAGACAGTATTAAATGAGAAGCTCTGATATCCTGGCCCTTACCCATTAGGCTCTGTAGACAGTATTAAATGAGAAGCTCTGATATCCTGGCCCTTACCCATTAGGTTCTGTAGACAGTATTAAATGAGAAGCTCTGATATCCTGGCCCTTACCCATTAGGTTCTGTAGACAGTATTAAATGAGAAGCTCTGATATCCTGGCCCTTACCCATTAGGCTCTGTAGACAGTATTAAATGAGAAGCTCTGATATCCTGGCCCTTACCCATTAGGTTCTGTAGACAGTATTAAATGAGAAGCTCTGATATCCTGGCCCTTACCCATTAGGTTCTGTAGACAGTATTAAATGAGAAGCTCTGATATCCTGGCCCTTACCCATTAGGTTCTGTAGACAGTATTAAATGAGAAGCTCTGATATCCTGGCCCTTACCCATTAGGTTCTGTAGACAGTATTAAATGAGAAGCTCTGATATCCTGGCCCTTACCCATTAGGTTCTGTAGACAGTATTAAATGAGAAGCTCTGATATCCTGGCCCTTACCCATTAGGCTCTGTAGACAGTATTAAATGAGAAGCTCTGATATCCTGGCCCTTACCCATTAGGTTCTGTAGACAGTATTAAATGAGAAGCTCTGATATCCTCGCCCTTACCCATTAGGCTCTGTAGACAGTATTAAATGAGAAGCTCTGATATCCTGGCCCTTACCCATTAGGCTCTGTAGACAGTATTAAATGAGAAGCTCTGATATCCTGGCCCTTACCCATTAGGTTCTGTAGACAGTATTAAATGAGAAGCTCTGATATCCTGGCCCTTACCCATTAGGTTCTGTAGACAGTATTAAATGAGAAGCTCTGATATCCTGGCCCTTACCCATTAGGTTCTGTAGACAGTATTAAATGAGAAGCTCTGATATCCTGGCCCTTACCCATTAGGTTCTGTAGACAGTATTAAATGAGAAGCTCTGATATCCTGGCCCTTACCCATTAGGTTCTGTAGACAGTATTAAATGAGAAGCTCTGATATCCTGGCCCTTACCCATTAGGCTCTGTAGACAGTATTAAATGAGAAGCTCTGATATCCTGGCCCTTACCCATTAGGTTCTGTAGACAGTATTAAATGAGAAGCTCTGATATCCTGGCCCTTACCCATTAGGTTCTGTAGACAGTATTAAATGAGAAGCTCTGATATCCTGGCCCTTACCCATTAGGTTCTGTAGACAGTATTAAATGAGAAGCTCTGATATCCTGGCCCTTACCCATTAGGTTCTGTAGACAGTATTAAATGAGAAGCTCTGATATCCTGGCCCTTACCCATTAGGTTCTGTAGACAGTATTAAATGAGAAGCTCTGATATCCTGGCCCTTACCCATTAGGCTCTGTAGACAGTATTAAATGAGAAGCTCTGATATCCTGGCCCTTACCCATTAGGTTCTGTAGACAGTATTAAATGAGAAGCTCTGATATCCTGGCCCTTACCCATTAGGCTCTGTAGACAGTATTAAATGAGAAGCTCTGATATCCTGGCCCTTACCCATTAGGTTCTGTAGACAGTATTAAATGAGAAGCTCTGATATCCTGGCCCTTACCCATTAGGCTCTGTAGACAGTATTAAATGAGAAGCTCTGATATCCTGGCCCTTACCCATTAGGTTCTGTAGACAGTATTAAATGAGAAGCTCTGATATCCTGGCCCTTACCCATTAGGCTCTGTAGACAGTATTAAATGAGAAGCTCTGATATCCTGGCCCTTACCCATTAGGCTCTGTAGACAGTATTAAATGAGAAGCTCTGATATCCTGGCCCTTACCCATTAGGTTCTGTAGACAGTATTAAATGAGAAGCTCTGATATCCTGGCCCTTACCCATTAGGCTCTGTAGACAGTATTAAATGAGAAGCTCTGATATCCTGGCCCTTACCCATTAGGCTCTGTAGACAGTATTAAATGAGAAGCTCTGATATCCTGGCCCTTACCCATTAGGCTCTGTAGACAGTATTAAATGAGAAGCTCTGATATCCTGGCCCTTACCCATTAGGTTCTGTAGACAGTATTAAATGAGAAGCTCTGATATCCTGGCCCTTACCCATTAGGCTCTGTAGACAGTATTAAATGAGAAGCTCTGATATCCTGGCCCTTACCCATTAGGTTCTGTAGACAGTATTAAATGAGAAGCTCTGATATCCTGGCCCTTACCCATTAGGTTCTGTAGACAGTATTAAATGAGAAGCTCTGATATCCTGGCCCTTACCCATTAGGTTCTGTAGACAGTATTAAATGAGAAGCTCTGATATCCTGGCCCTTACCCATTAGGTTCTGTAGACAGTATTAAATGAGAAGCTCTGATATCCTGGCCCTTACCCATTAGGTTCTGTAGACAGTATTAAATGAGAAGCTCTGATATCCTGGCCCTTACCCATTAGGTTCTGTAGACAGTATTAAATGAGAAGCTCTGATATCCTGGCCCTTACCCATTAGGCTCTGTAGACAGTATTAAATGAGAAGCTCTGATATCCTGGCCCTTACCCATTAGGTTCTGTAGACAGTATTAAATGAGAAGCTCTGATATCCTGGCCCTTACCCATTAGGTTCTGTAGACAGTATTAAATGAGAAGCTCTGATATCCTGGCCCTTACCCATTAGGTTCTGTAGACAGTATTAAATGAGAAGCTCTGATATCCTGGCCCTTACCCATTAGGTTCTGTAGACAGTATTAAATGAGAAGCTGTCAGGAATATGTTTTCCCCTCTACAACACAACATCCTGTCTGCCATGACCAAATATACAACAAATAAAGATAGTTCTCTCTGGCCATTTACCATTTAAAATGTATTTTATGGTCTACTTAAAGGAAAAATCCACCCAAAACCACTCATTCCTATAAATTACAGTGTTAAATAAGAGAACAATATTTTTTTGTGAACAAATGTTAATTTTGGCTTTATAATAAGGTTGGTAGCAACATGTGAATAACGTTGTGTCTGTTGCAGCTCGAGTTGACTACAAAATCGCCAATGCACTGCTCTCTATATGGGCTGGTTGCCTAGCTAGCAAACGTAGCTACACCAATAATACCAAAGACAATGTCAGCATGTGAAGTAGCTAGTTAGCTGTAAAATCGCCTAAACAAATTGCACTATCAATTTAGGAATCTACAATCTCACCATGTTCAACCTGCAGATCGATGTGCCTCACAGACTTGAGTCAACGGCAGAGATACTTTTGAGGAGATGGGAAATTCCATTGGAATCACATTGTGCGACATATGTCGCCCATGTATGTTGACCATGTACGTCAACGTGCCACGCTGTGCATTCTGGGCGATTCTGAGATAAGGAGAGCTCTCCTTCATGGAGTGAATGGGAGTGAATTGGGTGCTAGCTCAAAAACCCAACATGAGCAAAGAATTTCT
>NW_027002342.1:159422-185170 GCF_036934945.1 Oncorhynchus masou masou
GGAGAAAATTATGAAAAAGTAAACTTTTACACATTGATGCATAGGACTGTTAGACACTACTTACTCAACTCAAGACTGTGTTCATTTTTTAACTTGCTCTGGACACATGCAAAGAGAGACAGAGAGAACATACTTAATGAACACAGAACCTCAGTGTTTTCTCTGACAAAGTTCCATTTCTGGAGGAGATAACTGCATGTTTGACAGTAAGACACTACTTAACTAGCTCTTGACTGTTCAGCTCTGGATGCATCTACAGACATGACAATAGATAACAGTTAGAGGAAAGGTCCACAAAATGACTTACTCAAGATGTTTTCTGACAAAGTCCTTTACATGAAGGAAGAAGTTACACTTATGTGCTTCAGGTAAACCATGCACTGAGATATAAATAAACCTTATATTAAAACATTTAGTATTTTTGTGGAGAAAATACTAGAACAACTCTGGTGCAATAAGTGCCGTGCTTTAAGATTTTCACCTTATCAGCTCAGGGATTCGAACTGGCAACCTTTCGGTTCTAGTACCCAACTCCTTGTGTATGTCACTCTGTAAACGGCACTTTAAAACATTTACATTCAGTCAAAAAAAGTTGTCGTGAAAAATTGCAAGATTATGTTTTAATGCTTGTAAGATTGTTATAATGCTTGTATTACATTATAATAGTTGTTACATTGGACAGAATAGAGTATTGTGTGTTCCACTGAGGATGGGCCTCTGAGATAGCACTGACAGGAGATTTACAATGTCTTTGGCTAATAAAGCCTAACGAGCATTCCAGATACCAGGGTGAGATGGGTTCCAGTTTGAAGTAGGAGGGGGCCAGACACTGGTCTTTACAATGAGAACTGTTGACACAACAGTAACTGTCTCCTATGTTTTATAGATATATTTCATACAAATCTTAACCTTTGTGAACTGTTCCTAAGATCTGTGGTTCGTCATGTAAGTTGAGATGGGTGTATCTTGGCTATAAAAGATCTTTGTACTTTTCTGGTGGCACTCAACGGTTCATTAGAAATAGTGAATTGTTGAAAGTCAAATGCTATTGCAAAGCTTAATTATTATTAAATATGTAGTTAAAGTATAACTCTGACTGGTGTGTGAAGTTTACAGAAAAATGCTACCATAATTACCATTCCAGTGCCAAATAGTGAAAGATAATATGGCCACAATGCCCATAGAGACAATGTAGCGGCTTTCGTCTGGTGGAAGAGAAGCGGACCAAAATGCAGCGTCGTGGTTATTCATGTTCTTTAATTAAGAGGAACTCGACATGAAATAACTAACAAACAATAAATGAATGGATAGACCGTGAAAACCTATACAGCCTATCTGGTGACAACAAACACAGAGACAGGAACAATCACCCACAAAAACACAGTGAAACCCAGGCTACCTAAATATGGTTCCCAATCAGAGACAATGACTAACACCTGCCTCTGATTGAGAACCATATCAGGCCAGACATAGAAATAGACAAACAAGACATCCAACATAGAATGCCCACTCAGATCACACCCTGACCAACCAAAACATAGAAACATGCAAAGTAAACTATGGTCAGGGTGTGACAGAAAAGGATTAGCTCACCTGCAAGACACACATAAATTTAGATTAGTGCCATGCTAACCACTGCTACCAAATAATATTAAAGGGACATTTCACTCATAAATGAAATGTATGTCAGATGTTTAAAGACCTCAATTGCAGACTAATGTCAAAATGAAACCACGTCCCATGACATCAGTTGTGTAGATCCAGCAATATGCCTCAATGCCAAATGACTGGAAAACATGAGCACCATCTAATTTCCTGCTTTCCTGGTTTAATGTTAATGTGTTTATCTTTTCCATTCATTTGAGGTGGAGGCATATAGCTGAATCTACAAAACCAATGTGGTTTCAGCTTGACATTACAATACTTTAGAGTTCTAAAAATGTTGACAAACTTGTATCCAACTGTCCTATGTATGTTTGTTAAGAGCCTTTGTAATATAACAGTATATAAAACATTGTGTTTCATCTCAGCTAAACAATAACATGATGTTACTCACTAGGGATGTGAAACTCTGTCTCCATCTTAATCACCTCATGTTGCTGCCTCTGTCACAGTCTGCAGGTAAAGCGGTTGATGTCAGTCTCCTTTACGATGGTCTTTAGTTTGACTACGTAGAATCCCTCATAGTCCCTGTCTGTCTCTGACGGTCCAGCAGACAGAGTGACCCCTTCACTGTCCAGCCACTCCAACTCAGGCTCAGGGAACCAGCCTTTAGTTACACACAGCAGAGCCATCCCTCCTTCTTTCTGTCCCTCAATGGAAACCTCTGGCTTGGATCCTATAGCTACAGACACAAAGGGAGACTGGAGATGAAGTACTACTGAGATTGGGAGGAACATCACATGGGTTGTTGTATTTAAGAAATGTACCTCTGACGTAGACTTGAATGGTGGCATCATCATAATGTGTCTTAGACTCAACAAGACATTTATAATGTCCATCATCAGTGCCTTGTACCCTGGTCAGTTTCAAAGAGGTGTTGCCCTTCTTCAGTTCCTCTTTAAAACTTCTTATGGCTGGGGGCAGTATTGAGTATCTTGGATGAATAAGGTGCCCAGAGTAAACTGCCTGCTACTCAGTCCTAGTTGCTAATATATGCATATTATTATCATATTTGGATAGAAAACACTCGGAAGTTTCTAAAACTGTTTGAATGATGTCTGTGAGTATAACAGAACTCATATGGCAGGCAAAAACCTGAGAAAAAAATCCAACCAGGAAGTGGGAAATCTGAGGTTGGTCATTTTTCAACTCATTCCCTATTGAAGATACAGTGGGATATTGGTCATGTTGGACTTCCTAAGGCTTCCACTAGATGGCAACAGTCTTTAGAACCTTGTTTTATGCTTCTACTGTGAAGTGGGGCCGAATGAGAGGGGAATGAGTCAGGGCTCTGCCAGAATGCCTTGAGCTCGTGACGCTCGTTCATGTGGGAGCGAGCTCTGTTCCATCGCAATTCTACAGACAAAGGAATTCTCCGGTTGGAACATTATTGAAGATTTATGTTAAAAACATCCTAAACATTGATTCTATACTTTATTTGACATGTTTCTACGGACTAAGGCTTCCACTAGATGGCAACAGTCTTTAGAACCTTGTTTTATGCTTCTACTGTGAAGTGGGGCCGAATGAGAGGGGAATGAGTCAGGGCTCTGCCAGAATGCCTTGAGCTCGTGACGCTCGTTCATGTGGGAGCGAGCTCTGTTCCATCGCAATTCTACAGACAAAGGAATTCTCCGGTTGGAACATTATTGAAGATTTATGTTAAAAACATCCTAAACATTGATTCTATACTTCTTCTGACATGTTTCTACGGACTGTAACTGAACTTTTGGACTTTTCGCCTGCTCGTGCGTCATGAAGTTGGATTACTGGGCTGAACGCGCTAACAACAAGGAGGAATTTGGACATAAATGATGGACATTATCGAACAAAACAAACATTTATTGTGGAACTGGGATTCCTGGGAGTGCATTCTGATGAAGATCATAAGTGAATATTTATAATGTTATTTCTGACTTCTGTTGACTGCACAATATGGCGGATATCTTTTTGGCTTGTTTGGTCTTTGAGCGCCGTACTCAGATTATTGCATGGTTTGCTTTTTCCGTAAAGCTTTTTTGAAATTGGACACTGCGGTTGCATTAAGGAGAAGTGTATCTAAAGTTCCATGTATAACACTTGTATTTTCATCAACATTTATAATGAGTATTTCTGCAAATTGATGTGGCTCTCTGCAAAATCACAGGATATTTTTGGAACTACTGAACATAATGCGCCAAAGTATACTGAGATTTTTTTATATAAATATAAACTTTGTCGAACAAAACATACATGTATTGTGTAACATCAAGTCCTATGAGTGTCATCTGATGAAGATCATCAAAGGTTAGTGATTCATTCTATCTCTATTTTTGTGACTTGGCTCTGACCTAAGATAATCGTTTGTGGTGCTTTCGCCATAAAGCCTATTTGAAATCAGACACTGTGGTGGGATTAACAAGAAGTGTATCTTTAAAATGGTGTGAAATACTTGTATGTCTGAGGAATTTTAATTATGAGATTTCTGTTGTTTTGAATTTGGCACCCTACACTTTCACTGGCTGTTGTCATATTGATTCCGTTAGCGGGCTCTCAGCCCTAAGAAGTTTTAAACAACGATGTCCTTCCCTCGTAGGAGTGGATCCGATCATGGTATTTGTCTCTGCCGTCTTGGTAAAAATGGACTCTAATGTTTGACTGAGGGTCGGGGAGGTTGATTCTGAACCAGTCAACTCTCATGTCCTCAGCACTGATGTTGGGTTTGACGTAACAGGGTAGAATGTCATCACCAGCCACAGCAACAATGGCACAAGTTGGACCAAGAACCTCAAACTTCTCTGGAAAGAAAAACAACCAATCAATATCAAAAACGACCATGCACATCATCAGCTGTTGGTCCCTTTCAGACTTTAACAGACCACACTAAAGATCAATACCAAACCTGGCCCAAATACTTAAGGTTTGCTTGATTTAGCTTGGTTGCCAATGGAATAGCCTAGTACCGAAAGTGCAAACCGTAGCCATCGTTCATGCAAATCCTCACATCATTCACACACACAAACACACACACACACACAAAGAACATGTGAGGTCACTCTACCAGAGCCTGCTCTTTGGAGGAGAAGCAGGAGATTGACACACAGACAGTCTGTCCAAGTCCACATCATTTCTGAAAGAGAGGATAACATAATTTATATAAAACAGAAAGATCCTGAGCTCTCGACCCGCAATGTGATTCAAAGTAGGCATGTTATGGATCAAATGATATGATATGGATTTATTATACCTCATGAGACCACCTGAGACCTAAGACAGAAGACTACTTAAGACAGACATTCAAAAATATGTAAACTTGGTCCTTTTATTTAATAATATAAAGCATTTCACTCATTATCTCCATAATCCCTGACAGCTGCACTGAGGGATATGACAGACAGACACACACACACAACACACTCACTATTTAATCACCTGAGGCCAAAGACTACTCAACACAGACTTTATTAAATATGCAAAACTTTTTACCAAGGCCTGTCTGATTCTCACACACAGCTATTGCCAACCATCAACATTGACTTGAATATTAATTGCTGGGATTTATTAGTATAAAGCATTTCTGCCATTAACTATATTTTCTCTGACAGCTTGAAACATATATACAAATAATACTTACTATTAGATACATGCAGATCACAATTGAGAAGAGTTTGGCTTAAAGCTCGCTGGCCTGTGGGGAAAGACTGGAGAGGAAATAAATCTGGTGTGTCTACTGCAAGGCAGGGAAGTAGCTTCAACATAACTTGTTATTCTTGTAGATGAGATGGAATCTACACTTTAATCAGCTTGAGTTAACTTATGAGGAAGTAGGTGAGAGGTGGCATCGTTTCTGGAAACAAAACTCTATTAAACTGGCTACACTAAGATGTCACACAAAGAGATCACAGGAGGCTGGTAAGGGGAGGATGGCTCATAATAATGGCTGCAATGGAGTAAATGGAACTGTATCATCAACATGGAAACCAGGTCTTTGATGTGTTTGAGACCATTCTATTAATTCCGTTCCAGCCATTACTATGACTCTGTTCTCCCCAATTAACATGCCACCAGCCACCCGTGACAGAGATGCAAGCAATCGCCCATACCGTGTACCTCGTCAGACTGGATGTGAAAGATTTTAGCAAATCCATTCAAAGACATAGCAATGTGTACATATATTTATTCAACAACAGTTTTATATTGTAACAGAGAAGTATATATTTTTTAAGAACCTGTAATAATGAGCCATAAAAGGCATGTCTTCACGGTGCTGAGGGATCCTCCACTTCCCTCAACCTGTTGTTTGTTCACTTTCACAGGATTATTTTTCTTACTCTCCTTTCAGTTTTTAAGTCTGTCCTCTTTATATTATCATACATATGTCACATATTGATTGAGGCATCCACTGTGGTGGGTTGTTGGCATGGACGACAAGAGAACTATGGCCTTATTGCACAGACATCAAGTTGACACTAGAGGGCAGTAGACACACACTGATCACAGTGACATGTCATTGCAGAGATGGAAGAGGAAGTGGAACATGCCACACCCTCATTTATTTTTTTCAATCAATCAAATGTATTTATAAAGCCCTTCTTACATCAGCTGATGTCACAAAGTGCTGTACAGAAACCCAGCCTAAAACACCAAACAGCAAGCAATGCAGGTGAAGAAGCACAGTGGCTCGGAAAAACTCCCTAGAAAATTCAGAACCTTTGAAGAAACCTAGAGATGAACCAGGCTATGAAGGGTGGCCAGTCCTCTTCTGGCTGTGCCGGGTGGAGATTATAACAGAACATGGCCAAGATGTTGATAGATGACCAGCAGAGTCAAATAATAATAATCACAGTGGTTGTAGAGGATGTCAGGACCCGGTTACGAACCTGGGTCTCCGGAGTGAGAAACAGTCACTTAACCAACTGAGCCACGAATAGTCAGCAGAACCCAGAAGATGAGGCAGACACAGCAGTACTTAAGACGGTGTATTTAATAAAGTTAAAAAGGAGAAGTCCTTCAATACAAAAATGGCAAATCCAAAAGGTGGTAGGAATAGCACAAAAAAGCCTCAAGAGATACTCGAAAACAAAAACAGAATTCCACAAGAGCATCCACCGGAATCGACAAGAATACACAGAACACTAGGGCTGGGTGCTAACATACAAACACAGAGCACAGAACTGAGGGAAACTAAGGGTTTAAATACAATCAGGGTAAACGAGGCACAGGTGCAAATAATAATGGGGAACAAGGGAAAAAACACAAGGTCAAAAAGCACAATGGGGGCATCTAGTGACCAAAACCCGGAACAACCCTGGCCAAATCCTGACAGAATCCCCCCCCTAGGAACGGCTCCTGACGTTCCTACCAGCTCTCTCAGGGTGGAGGGCCCTGAACTGACGAATGAGGTCAGGGTCCAGGATGTCTTTGGCAGGAACCCAGGAGCGCTCCTCGGGACCGTAGCCTTCCCAGTCCACCAGATACTGCCAGGACCGCTGCACCCGGCGGGAATCCAGTATCCGATGGACGGTATAAGCCGGCTGGCCTCCAATGACACGAGGCGGAGGGGGAGGTCTGTCTGCCGGGACAAGGGGAGAAAAAACAACAGGTTTTAACAATGAAATGTGAAATGTGGGATTAATCTTAAGGGATCTGGGTAAGTGTAGGCGATAAGAAACTGGGTTAACTCTCCTGGCAACCTTGAAGGGACCGATGTATTTTTGGGACAGCTTGCGAGACTCCACCCGTAGAGGTAAGTCTCTTGTAGAGAGCCAGACTCTCTGGCCGGGGCGCAGGGTAGGCCCGGGACGGCGACGTCTGTTGGCTTGTTGTTGGTACCTCTGTGAGGAACGCATAAGATTAAGACGGGTCTTCCTCCACATAAGCCGACAGCGTCTGACGAACTTCAAGGCTGAAGGCACTCTGACTTCTGCCTCCTGGTCCGGGAACAATGGAGGAGCATAGCCAAACTGACACTCGTGCGGGGACATACCAGTGGAGGAGGAGCGCAAGGTGTTGTGCGCGTATTCGGCCCAAACAATAAAGGATGACCATGTGGACGGGTTGTCACGAGTCATACATCGGAGGGTGGTTTCCAGCTCTTGATTCATCCTCTCTGTTTGGCCGTTGGACTCCGGATGGTACCCTGAAGATAGACTGGCAGAAGCCCCCATGAGTTGGCAGAAGGCCTTCCAAAACCTTGAGGCGAACTGGGGACCTCTGTCAGAAACCATATCTTGAGGAATGCCGAAGACGGAACACATGATTAATTACCAACTCAGCCGTTTCCTTGGCAGAAGGTAACTTAGTCAGAGGGACGAACCTGGCCGCCTTTGAAAACCTGTCGATTATGACTAGGATAGTAGTATTGCCATGGGATGGAGGAAGTCCAGTAATAAAGTCCAATGAGATATGGGACCAGGGTCTGTGGGGAACAGGTAAAGGGTGAAGGAGTCCTTGAGGGCGGAGGTGAGAAGATTTGCCCTGGCAGCACACGGGACAGGCATTGACGAAAGTGGCAACGTCTTCTCTTATGGTAGGCCACCAGAACTTACGCTGGATGAACTCCAAGGTGCGACCTACGCCCGGATGACAGGTGAGGCGAGAGGAGTGCCCCCACAGAAGGACCTGAGTCCTCACTGCCTTGGGGACAAACAACCGATTGGCAGGACCTCCTTTCGGGTCCGGTTCGCTAGCTTGAGCACGTCTCACGGTATCCTCAACTTGCCACGAGATCGGAGCCACAATCTTAGCAGCAGGAAGGACAGGCATGTCCGTGTCATCTCGAATGGCAGGAGCGTAGACTCGGGACAGGGCATCCGGTTTGAGATTCTTCGACCCGGGCCGATAGGTGAGGATAAACTGGAATCAATTGAAGAAAAGAGACCATCTAGCTTGTCTAGAGTTCAACCGCTTCGCCTGCTGGATATACTCCAGATTTTTGTGGTCCGTAAGCACTTGAAACGGGTGAGAAGCCCCTCGAGCCAGTGTCTCCATTCCTTCAATGCCATCTTAACCGCTAGGAGTTCACGATCCCCCACATCGTAGTTCCTCTCAGTCGGGGTAAGCCGGTGTGAGAAGAAAGCGCACGGATGAAGCTTCTTGTCTTCACCCTCTGAGACAGGACAGCTCCAACACCAACCTCTGATGCGTCTACCTCCACCACAAATGGTTCATCCGAAGTCGGTAGTATCAGGATGGGAGCAGAGAGAACGCGCTGCTTGAGTCCTTGGAAAGGCCGTCTCAGCTTCTCTTCCCCACAAAAACCTTGCATTGCCACCCTTGGTTAAAGCTGAGAGAGGGGCTGCCACCAAGCTGAAGTTCTTGATGAACTTGCGGTAAAAGTTTGTGAAGCCCAGGAAATGCTGAACTTCCTTAACGGATTTGGGGGTGGGCCAATCCGCTACCGCCCCTACCTTCCTGGGGTCCATTTGGACTCGACCGGGTTCCACTACAAATCCCAGGAATTGTACTCGGGATGAATGGAATTCACATTTTTCCGGCTTAACGTACAGATGGCTGTCCAGGAGGCGTTTGAGTACTTGTCTGACATGCTTAGTGTGTTCTTGAAGGGAGCTCGAAAAGATGAGGATATCATCCAAGTAAACGAACACAAATATGTTAAGCATATCCCTAAGCACATCGTTTATGAGCGCTTGGAACACCGCTGGGGCGTTGGTCAGGCCGAAGGGCATCACCAAGTATTCATAGTGACCAGTAGGCGTGTTGAAAGCGGTCTTCCACTCGTCACCAGGTCTGATCCGCACAAGATGGTATGCGTTCCGCAGGTCAAGCTTAGTGAAAACAACTGCTTCCTGGAGCAGCTCGAAGGCTGTGGCCATAAGGGGTAGCGGGTAACGGTTACGGACGGTTATGGCATTGAGTCCCCAGTAGTCGATGCAAGGACGTAATCCACCGTCTTTCTTGGCCACAAAGAAAAACCCTGCTCCCGCCGGGGAGGTGGATGGACGCATGAGGCCTGCTTCCAGAGCGTCCTTGATGTAGGTATCCATAGCAGCTCGTTCGGGTGGAGATAGGGAAAAGATCCGACCCCTGGGGGGCAAGTGCCCGGAAACAGGTCGATGGGGCAATCGTAAGGTCTATGGGGTGGTAGCATGGTGGCCCTCTGTTTGCTAAACACCAGTTTGAGGTCATGGTAACACTCGGGAACTCGGGTCAGGTCGATGGATTCTAAAGACTCGGGAGTAGAACTCGGGGAATTCTGGAAAATACAAGTAGCTTGGCACGTAGGACCCCACTGCTTGATAGTGCCCACAGACCAGTCGATGTGAGGGTTATGGCTGTGAAGCCAGGGGTATCCAAGGACGAGAGGGAACTCGAACAGGAGATCAAATGAAAGTTCATCAATTCCTGGTGTTGTGAAACTGAAAGTCTCAAGGAGGTAGTGACATGAGTGACAAGTCCAGATCCCAAAGGGCTTCCATCCAATGTAGTGACCCTCATGGGTTCACTTAGAGGTTCAGAGGGAACGCCATTCTCCTTCGCCCAGACACCATCCATGAAGTTACCTGCGGCTCCAGAGTCTACCAAGGCTTGAAGGTGAAGCTTGTGGTTGTCCCAGGAGAGGGTGACTGGAATGAGCAGACGGGAGTTGGACGGATGGGAGGAGGTTATGTTTCCCGTTACAGTTCCCCCCAGTCTGTACGGGACAGAGCGTTTCCCTGGAGCCCGGGACACGTGGAACGGAAATGGCCCGGTTTGCCGCAATATAGACAGCGTCGCTCCCTCATCCGGCGGTCTCTCTCAGCCTGGGAGATGCGTCCAATCTGCATGGGTTCCGATGGAGCCAGCGAGGATAAAGGTGGGGACTCAGAGCTGGGACTGATAGGGGCTAGAGGTCTACGGTTGAGTTCTCTCTCTCTCAGACGCTGGTCAATGCGTGAGGCCAACTTGATCAGGGACTCGAGATTGTCCGGTGGTTCCCGAGTGGCCAGTTCATCTTGGATAGTGTCGGAAAGGCCTTTCAGAAAGCACACCGTGAGCGCCTCGTTGTTCCAGCCACTTGCTGCTGCCACCGTGCGGAACTGGATGGCATAGTCCGTCACGCTGCGCCAACCTTGGTGGAGAGTCAGGAGCTGTTTGGCTGAGTCAGAACCACTGCTTGAGCCTCGAAACACTCGTTTGACTTCCTCAGCAAAGGCAGAGTAGCTGGCACAGCAGGAACTATGGGCATCCCACACAGCAGTAGCCCAGGCCAGGGCTTTTTCCGACAGCAGGGTGATGATATAAGCGATCTTAGACCGGTCGGTGGGAAATGACGAGGGTTGTAGCTCAAAGGAGAGAGAACATTGGGTGAGAAACCCTTTACAAGCACTTGGATCACCTGAGAACCGTTGGGGAGGTGGAAGACGAGGTTCAGCCAGGGGGTTAACTGCCATGGGTACGTGAATCTGAGGTACTGGGACGGGAACTGTTGCCGGGGTAAGACGATCAGATATTTGCTTACTGGAAGTCAGCATCTCCGACAGAAGATGAGAATGTCTAGCCATTAAGGCCTCTTGCTGAACCAGGGCGGCTTCGTGGCGTTGGACAGTCTCCTGGTGGTGGGACAGCATGGCAAAAAAGTCCTGGGAACTGGCTGCCTCTGGGTTCATTTTTGGCTCTGTGTTTCTGTCAGGACCCGGTTACGAACCTGGGTCTCCGGAGTGAGAAACAGTCACTTAACCAACTGAGCCACGAATAGTCAGCAGAACCCAGAAGATGAGGCAGACACAGCAGTACTTAAGACGGTGTATTTAATAAAGTAAAAAAGGAGAAGTCCTTCAATACAAAAATGGCAAATCCAAAATTTGGTAGGAATAGCACAAAAAAGCCTCAAGAGATACTCGAAAACAAAAACAGAATTCCACAAGAGCATCCACCGGAATCGACAAGAATACACAGAACACTAGGGCTGGGTGCTAACATACAAACACAGAGCACAGAACTGAGGGAAACTAAGGGTTTAAATACAATCAGGGGAAACAAGGCACAGGTGCAAATAATAATGGGGAACAAGGGAAAAAACATAAGGTCAAAAAGCACAATGGGGGCATCTAGTGACCAAAACCCAGAACAACCCTGGCCAAATCCTGACAGAGGATGCAACAGGTCAGCACCTCAGGGGTAGGTCAGGGTTCCATAGCCGCAGGCAGAACAGTTGAAACTGGAGCAGCAGCACGACCAGGTGGACTAGGGACAGCAAGGAGTCATCAGGCCAGGTAGTCCTGAGGCATGGTCCTAGGGCTCAGGGCCTGAGAGAGAGAGAGAGAATAAATAAATACTTAAATTCACACTGGACACTGGTTAAGACAGGAGAAATACTCCAGATATTACAGACTGACCCGAGCTCACCGACACAAACTATTGTAGCATAAATACTGGAGGCTGAGCAGGGAGGGGTCGGGAGACATTGTGGCCCTGTCCGACGATACCCCCAGACAGGACCAAAGAGGCAGGATATAACCCCACTCACTTTGCCAAAGCACAGCCCCCACACCACTAGAGGGATATTTCCAACCACCAACCTACCATCCTGAGACAAGGCCGAGTATAGCCCATGAAGATCTCCCCACGGCACAACCCAAGGGGGGCGCCAACCCGGACAGGAAGATCACGTCAGTGACTCAACCCACACAAGAGAAACACCCCTCCTAGGGATGGCATGGAAGAGCACCAGTAAGCCAGTGATTCAGCTCCTGTAATAGGGTTTGAGGCAGAGAAGGGGAGGAACCGGAGAAAGGGGAACTGGCCAGGCATAGACAGCAAGGGCGGTTGGTTGCTCCAGAGCCTTTCCGTTCACCTTCACATTCCTGGGCCAGACTACACTCAATCATAGGACCT
This sequence comes from Oncorhynchus masou masou, assembly GCF_036934945.1. Classification (NCBI taxonomy): domain Eukaryota; kingdom Metazoa; phylum Chordata; class Actinopteri; order Salmoniformes; family Salmonidae; genus Oncorhynchus; species Oncorhynchus masou. Next base: position 171,900 of record NW_027002342.1, read on the forward strand.
ACTGAAGAGATGAGTCTTCAATAAAGACTTAAAGGTTGAGACCGAGTCTGCGCCTCTCACATGGGTAGGCAGACCATTCCATAAAAATGGAGCTCTGTAGGAGAAAGCCCTGCCTCCAGCTGTTTGCTTAGAAATTCCAGGGACAGTAAGGAGGCCTGCGTCTTGTGGCCGTAGCGTACGTGTAGGTATGTACGGCAGGACCAAATCGGAGATAGGTAGGTGCAAGCCCATGTAATGCTTTGTAGGTTAGCAGTAAAACCTTGAAATCAGCCATTGCCTTAACAGGAAGCCAGTGTAGCGAGGCTAGCACTGGAGTAATGTGATACATTTTTTGGGTTCTAGTTAAAATTCTAGCAGCCGTATTTAGCACTAACTGAGGTTGATTTATTGCTTTATCCGGGTAGCCGGAAAGTAGAGCATTGCAGTAGTCTAACATAGAAGTGACAAAAGCATGGATTAATTTTTCTGCATCATTTTTGGACAGAACGTTCCTGATTTTTGCAATGTTACGTAGATGGAAAAAAGCTGTCCTTGAAACGGTCTTGATATGTTTGTCAAAAGAGAGATCAAGGTCCAGAATAACACAGAGGTCCTTCATAGTTTTATTTGAGGCGACTGTACAACCATTAAAATTAATTGTCAGATTCAACAGAAGATATCTTTGTTTCTTGGGACCTAGAACTAGAACCTCTGTTTTGTCCAAGTTTAAAAGTAGAACATTTGCCGCCATCCACTTCCTTATTTCTAAAACACAAGCTTCCAGGGTAGGCAATTTTGGGGCTTCACCATGTTTATTCGAAATGTACAGCTGTGTATCATCCACATAGCAGTGAAAGTTAGCATTACGTTTCCGAATGACATCACCAAGAGGTAAAACATATAGTGAAAACAATAGTGGTTCGAAAAACAGAGCCTTGAGGATCACCAGTTGATTTGTCAGAGGACAAACCATCCACAGAGACAAACTAATATCTTTCTGACAGATAAGATCTAAACCAGCCCAGAACTTGTCCGTGTAGACCAATTTGGGTTTCAAATCTCTCCAAAAGAATGTGGTGATCGATAGTATCAAAAGCAGCACTAAGGTCTAGGAGCACAAGGACAGATGCAGAGCCTCGGTCTGACGCCATTAAAAGGACATTTACCACCTTCACAAGTGCAGTCTCTGAGCTATGATGGGGTTTAAAATCAGACTGGAGAGTTTTGTATACATTGTCGCTCTGGATAAGAGCGTCTGCTAAATGACTTAAATGTAAATGTAAATGTTTGTCTTCAGGAAGGCAGTGAGTTGCTGCGCAACAGCATTTTCTAAAAATCTTCAGAGGAATGGAAGATTCGATATTGTCACGATTTTCTATATGCGAAGGAGAGTCAGACCAAAATGCGGCGTGGCTATTGCGATCCATGTTTAATGAAAACGAAGTGAACACGAATCAAATACAAAAACAATAAACGTAATACGAAAACCTGAAACAGCCTTACACTGGTGCTAAGTAACACACAACAGAAAAAGGACATAAGGATAATCACCGACAAACCCAACACCAAACAGGCTAACTAAATATGGTTCCTAATCAGAGACAATGACTAACACCTGCCTCTGATTGAGAACCATACCAGGCCAAACACAGAAACAGACAAACTAGACACACAACATAGAATACCCACTCAGATCACACCCTGACCAAAAAAAACATAGAAACATACAAAGTAAACTATGGTCAAGGTGTGACAGTATCCGCCCCCCCCCCAAGGTGCGGACTCCGGCCGCAAAACCTGAACCTATTGGGGAGGGTCTGGGTGGGCATCTGTCCGCGGTGGCGGCTCTGGTGCTGGACGTGGCCCCCACTTCACCATAGTCTTAGTCCGCCACCTTGTCCGCTTTCTTGTCCTCCTAACTACGGCGACCCTACTACATAACCCCACTGGACAGAGGGACAGCTGCTCGGGACAGAGGGACAGCTGCTCGGGACAGAGGGACAGCTGCTCGGGACAGAGGGACAGCTGCTCGGGGCTGAGGGACAGCTGCTCGGGGCTGAGGGGCTCTGGCACCTCTGGGCTGGCTGAGGGGCTCTGGCGCCTCTGGGCTGGCTGGCGGCACTGGCGGCCCCTGGCTGACTGGCGGCACTGGCGGCCCCTGGCTGACTGGCGGCACTGGTGGCCCCTGGCTGACTGGCGGCCCCTGGCTGACTGGCGGCACTGGCGGCCCCTGGCTGACTGGCGGCCCCTGGCTGACTGGCGGCACTGGCGGCGCTGGGCAGACGGGCGGCTCAGGCTGCGCTGGGCAGACGGGCGGCTCAGGCGGCGCTGGGCAGACGGGTGGCTCAGGCGGCGCTGGGCAGACGGGTGGCTCAGGCGGCGCTGGGAAGACGGGAAGCTCCGGCAACGCTGGAGAGGAGGAAGGCTCCGGCAGCGCTGGACAGGTGGGAGACTCCGGCAGCGCTGGAGAGGAGGAAGGCTCCGGCAGCGCTGGAGAGGAGGAAGGCTCCGGCAGCGCTGGAGAGGCGGGAGCACCTGTAAGGATGAGCCGGAGAGACAGCCTGGTGCGGGGGGCTGCCACCGGAGGGCTGGTGCGTGGAGGTGGTGACGGATAGACCGGACCGTGCAGGCGCATTGGAGCTCTTGAGCACCGAGCCTGCCCAACCTTACCCGGTTGAATGGTCCCGGTCGCCCTGCCAGTGCGGCGAGGTGGAATAGCCCGCACTGGGCTATGTAGGCGAACCGGGGACACCATGCGCAAGGCTGGTGCCATGTAAGCCGGCCCAAGGAGACGCACTGGAGACCAGATGCGTAGAGCCGGCTTCATGGCACTTGGCTCGATGCCCACTCTAGCCCGGACGATACGCGGAGCTGGGAATGTATCGCGCCGGGCTATGCACCCGCACTGGGGACACCATGCGCTTCACAGCATAACACGGTGCATGCCGGTCTCTCTAGCCCCCCGGTAACCACAGGAAGTTGACGCAGGTCTCCTACCTGGCTTCGCCATACTTCCTGTGAGCCCCCCCCCCAATAAATTTTTGGGGCTGACTCTCAGGCTTCCATCCACGCCGCCGTGCTGCCTCCTCATACCAGCGCCTCTCCGCCTTCCCCGCCTCCAGCTCTTCTTTGGGGCGGCGATATTCTCCAGGCTGTACCCAGGGTCCTTTACCGTCGAGGATTTACTCCGAAGTCCAGAAATCCTTATTTCGCTGCTCCTGCTGCTGCCCGTTACCACGCCGCTTGGTCCTGTTGTGGTGGGTGATTGTGTCACGATTTTCTATATGCGAAGGAGAGTCAGACCAAAATGCGGCATGGCTATTGCGATCCATGTTTAATGAAAACAAAGTGAACACGAATCAAATACAAAAACAATACACGTAATATGAAAACCGAAACAGCCTTACACTGGTGCTAAGTAACACACGACAGAAAACGGACATAAGGACAATCACCCACAAAACCCAACACCAAACAGGCTACCTAAATATGGTTCCCAATCAGAGACAATGACTAACACCTGCCTCTGATTGAGAACCATATCAGGCCAAACACAGAAACAGACAAACTAGACACACAGCATAGAATGCCCACTCAGATCACACCCTGACCAAACAAAACATAGAAACATACAAAGCAAACTATGGTCAGGGTGTGACAGATATAGGTCGATTAGTTTTTAAAATATTTTCTGGGTCTAGGTTGGGCTTTTTCAAGAGAGGCTTTATTACTTTCATTTTTAGTGAGTTACACATCCGGTGGATAGAGAGACATTTATTATGTTCAACATAGGAGGGCCAAGCACAGGAAGCAGCTCTTTCAGTAGTTTAGTTGGAATAGGGTCCAGTATGCAGCTTGAAGGTTTAGAGGCCATGATTATTTTCATCAATGTGTCAAGAGATATAGTATTAAAAAACTTGAGTGTCTCCCTTGATCCTAGGTCCTGGCAGAGTTATGCAGCTGAGCTTTGGAGGAATACTCAGATTTAAAGAGGAGTCCGTAATTTGCTTTCTAATGATCATGATCTTTTCCTCAAAGAAGTTCATGAATGTATCACTGCTGAAGTGAAAGCCATCCTCTTTTGTGGAATGCTGCTTTTTAGTTAGCTTTGTGACAGTATCAAAAATAGATTTGGGATTGTTCTTATTTTCCTCAAATAAGTTGGAAAAATAGGAGGATCGAGCAGCAGTGAGGGCTCTTCGATACTGCACGGTACTGTCTTTCCAAGCTAGTCGTTAGTCATCCAGTTTGGTGTAGCGCCATTTACATTCCAATTATCTGTATACCAGGGAGCTAGTTTCTTATGACCAATGTTTTTTGTTTTTAGGGGTGCGACTGCACCTAGGGTATTACACAAGGTTCAATTGTGTTCCTCAGTTAGGAGGTTAACTGATTTTTGTCCTCTGACGTGCTTGGGTAGGCGGAGGGAGTCTTGAAGGGCATCTGGGAATCTTTGGGTTGTCCGAGAATTTATAGCACTGCTTTTGATGGTCCTTGGTTGGGGTCTGAGCAGATTATTTGTTGCGATTGCAAACGTAATAAAATGGTGGTCCAATAGTCCAGGATTATGATGAAAAACATTAAGATCCACAACATTTATTACATGGGACAAAACTAGGTCCAGAGTATGACTGTGGCAGTGAGCAGGTCCAGAGACAAGTTGGACAAAACCCACTGAGTCGATGATGGCTCTGAAAACCATTTTGGAGTGGTTCTGTGGACTTTTCCATGTGAATATTAGTCACCAGAAATTAGAATATTATCTGCCATGACTACAAGGTCCGATAGGAATTCAGGGAACTCAGTGAGGAACGCTGTATATGGCCCAGGAGGCCTGTAAACAGTAGCTATAAAATGTGATTGAGTAGGCTGCATAGATTTCATGACTATAAGCTCAAAAGACAAAAACGTCTTTATTTTTGTAAATTGAAATGTGCTATCGTAAATGTTAGCAACACCTCCGCATTTGCAAGATACGTGGGGGACATGGTCACTAGTGTAACCAGGAGGTGAAGCCTCATTTAACACAGTAAATTCATCAGGCTTAAGCCATGTTTCAGTCAGGCCAATCACATCAAGATTATGATCAGTGATTAGTTAATTAACTGTAAATGCCTTGGAAGTGAGGGATCTAACATTAAGTAGCCCTATTTTGAGATATCACAGTCTCTTTCAATAATGGCAGTAATGGAGGTCTTTATTCCAATGAGATTGCTAAGGCGAACACCGCCATGTTTAGTTTTGCCCAACCTAGATCGAGGCACAGACACGGTCTTGATGGGGATAACTGAGCTGACTACACTGACTGTGCTAGTGGCAGACTCCACTAAGCTGGCAGGCTGGTTAACAGCCTGCTGCCTGGCCTGCACCCTATCTCATTGTGGACCTAAGGGAGTTAGACAGGGCTCTATGTTCATAGATAAAAATGTGAGCACCCCTCTAGCTAGGATGGAGTCTGTCCCTCCTCCTTGGTCCTGTTTGTGGGTATGTCCCAGAAAGAGGGCCAATTATCTACAAATTCTATCTTTTGGGAGGGGCAGAAAACAGTTTTCAACCAGCGATTGAGTTGTGAGACTCTGCTGTAGAGCTCATCACTCCCCCTAACTGGGAGAGGGCCAGAAACAATTACTCAATGCCGACACATCTTTCTATCTGATTTACATGCTGAAATTATGTTGCACTTGGTGACCTCTGACTGTTTCATCCTAACATCGTTGGTGCCGACATTGATAACAATATCCCTATACTCTCTACACTTGCCAGTTTTAGCTTTAGCCAGCACCATCTTCAGATTAGCCTTAACGTAAGTAGCCCTACCCCCTGGTAAATCGCTGGATGATTCATTTTATGTCTAATACTGTGGGTAATGGAGTCAATGAACTAGGTAGGCCACATCCAGCTGCTATCACATTGTTGTCTATGGGAGAGCCGCCCGCTTAAGTAGACCCAATACTGACAACTTTTTTTCATTGGTAAACGGCAGGAGTCAACTGTCTTCATTTATCCACCATCTTTGGCCATGGCAGTGTGCCTGTTGTGCTGTAGAGATAAAAGCACTTGATCATGTTGGGAAATACAAACTAGTTATTTCATTCTATTTCAGCTTGTATTAATAAGAAATAATGTACTGACTAGTATATCATGGTACCTACATATTTGACAACTGTCTGGTACGGTAACTAAACAGTGCTCTCCATTGTGGTGCTATGCGCACTGGTCAAATGCAGTACACTGTATTATGAGGTGTAGTACATTATCATTTGAGAATAACCAACAAAGTTCCACCATACCAGTCTTAGAGCAGTGCTGTATACTGTATCCCCCTTTAACACTACTGGGCCAAACCAAACTGTACTGGTTGGCTCTGATATTTACCTTCCACATGGTCCTGTCCATCATTATTTCAGCAGCTATGTTAAATACGTAACCAGGCCAGCCCAGTACAGCTCTGTTCAGCCTGTTCTGTCACGACATCCTCCGAAGTCGGTCCCTCTCCTTGTTCGGGCGACGTTCGGCGGTTGACATCACCGGTCTTCTCGCCATCACCGATCCACCTTTCATTTTCCATTTGTTTTGTCTTGTCTTCCCACACACCTGGTTCCAATTCCATTCATTACATGTTGTGTAACCCTCTGTTCCCCCCCATGTCCTTGTCCGGAATTGTTTGTTGTAAGTGCTTGTGCACATTATGTCTGGTGTGCGTCGGATTTTGTACCCATTTATTGATTGTTCTGTTTTCCGGTGGGTTTTTATTATTAAACTGCGCTGTTGGAAACACAGTTTTTGCTTTCCTGCGTCTGACTTTCCTCCACCAGTACTCACCCCTTACATGTCTCTGGGTCTATGTGTTGCCTGTGGTTAGTGGTGATGTGAGACTGATGGGACAGGCAGGAGACAGAAACAGGAAACGCCATAGTCCTCCTGGAAAGGGTGGCACACATCCCATTACACACTGCAAAGAGGAAAGGAGAAAACACACACACTCTGTCCCAACCTCCAAAACAAGAGAATAGGCATATCTATAGTATGTTATCCAAAAGGTGATAACTGCAGTAGGATGGATAAAAGATGATAAATGCAGTAGGATGGATAAAAACATTTCTGATCAAGGTGAAAGCAGATTTACTTTTTATATTTTGAGTGGGCTTGGTTTTAACGAAGTGTTGGACCTTTTCTTCTTTGTATCAAAGTCTATAGATAAAGCCTGTGGGCTTGTTTCTTGATCAAGCGGGCCCTGGATAGGTTCTCGAGGGAGAGAGGGAGAAATATGATTTCCAATGTCCTTGCTAAGGGTGTTAATTCCTGCGGACCTGGTGTCTGGCAAATCCCCATCTAGTCTTTGTGACTTATCTTTTACCCTTTTCTCAAATGTTTCTCACCTTCGTTCTTCACATAGTGGAACTAACACATAATGGAACGTTTTGATCATCCTTTAACCCTTTGTTACCCTTGTGCTCTGACACTTTGTGTGGGTTGGGTGCAGGAACGTAGCAAACAGGTCAATTGTAGCGGTAGTTGTTTCAATGGTGACATACTTCACAGTTATTTCGACCGCGGTGGTTATTGGATTTGTGGTTTCGTGGTAGAAGCCATTGTTGTGCATCATCTTTCAACGCTCCAATACCTGATAATGCACCCTCTAACTGGAGTGAGTGCTCCTGGTCAAACTTCAAAACCGAGTGGTCAGGGCTCTTAGCATTGTGAGCTTTTGAAACATAAAAAGCTGTGCTTGCAAGCTCTCTGAGTTGTAATATAGGCAGGCCAACATGGGCTATAGGGCCCACGTAGGAACTGAAGGTGGGATACATGTTCGACAGAAACATTTGTTTGAATGGAAACAGCTCTTCCATTCTTGTTTCAGTGAGAAGGCCAAAGTAAGCTGAACAAAGCCTATGATAGTAAGCTTGTGTGTGTTCATTACAAGCTTGTTTGACAGTGTTAGCCAGTGAGCTATCGTGTTTGCGATTCACAGAGCCACTGAATTCTAATTTCAAAGCTGTGGCAAGTTTAGCGTAATCGCTGTTGTAGACAAATTAACCTCATCAAGTGTCTATTCGACGTTCGCTTCAACAGGTCAACCCTGTCGGAACCCATAGTTTCGCAGTATCGTTTGGCTGACCAGGAATGGGGTCAAAGGTAGGGAAACAGTACAGATGAAGATGAAAATGATCAGGCCTATTGTACATTTTCCTATAGAAATTATTGTTGAAAACTCGTCTAGGTTGGAACTGTTGCTGTTATAATACAATAATAATTGTTATTCTTAATCAAAAAGCCTGTGTGTGTTCTGTTATTCATCTGTGTGATGTGATCAATCAGTTTATTCCAGTTCAGAATGAAAATTATTTATTGTATTTTAAAACTTCTTAGGGCTGAAATCCCGTTAACGGGATCGATATGACGGCCAGTGAAAGTGCTGGTGAAAGTGCTGGGCGCGTCTTATACCGTTTTAAAGATAAAATTCTCATTAATCCAGCCACAGTGTCTGATTTCAAAAAGACAGTGAAAGCACCACAAAATATAATGTTAGGTCACCACCAAGTCACAGAAAACAGCAATTTTTCCAGCTAAAGATAGGAGTCACAAAAAGCACAAATAGAGGCCAAATTAATCACTTACCTTTGATGATCTTCATCAGATGACACTCATAGGACTTCATGATGCACAATACATGTATTGTTTGTTTGATAAAGTTCATATTTATATCAAGAAGTCTGAGTTTACATTGGTGATTTTACATAGCCACATCAATTTACAGAAATACTCATCATAAATGTTGATGAAAATACAAGTGTTACACATGGAATTATAGCTATACTTCTCCTTAATGCAACCGCTGTGTCAGATTTCAAAAAAGCTTTACGGAAAAAGCAAACCATGCAATAATCTGAGAACGGCTCTCAGAAAACAAATACATTTATCCGCCATGTTGGAGTCAACAGAAATCAGAAATAACATTATAAATATTCACTCCCAGGAATCCTAGTTCCACAATAAATGTTTGATTTGTTCAATAATGTCCATCATTTATGTCCAAATAGCTACTTTTATTAGGGCGTTTAGTCCACAAATCCAAACGCACGTGCAGGTCCATCCTCACATCAGATGAGAAGTTCAAACAATTATATTACAGGTCATGGAAACTAAGTATAGAATCAATCTTTAGGATGTTTTTATCATAAATCTTCAATAACGTTTCAACCGGAGAATTCCTATGTCTGTAGAAAAGCAGGCAGGTCGCTCTCATGTGAAATGCGTGTGACTGAGCCCGTGGCTCTCTGCCAGACACCTGACTCATTCCCCTCTTATTCAGCCCCACATCACAGTAGAAGCCTCATTCAAGTTTATAATGACGGGTTGACATCTAGTGGAAGCCTTAGGAAGTGCAACTTGACCCATATCCCACTGTGTATTCAATAGGGGCGGAGTTGAAAATCAACCAACCTCAGATTTCCCACTTCCTGTTTGGATTTTTTCTCAGATTTTTGCCTGCCATATGAGTTCTGTTATACTCACAGACATCATTCAAACAGTTTTAGAAACTTCAGAGTGTTTTCTATCCAAATATACTAATAATATACATATATTAGCAACTGAGACTGAGGAGCAGGCTGTTTACACTGGGAACCTCTGGGCACCTTATTCATCCAAGCTACTCAATAATGCCCCCAGCCATAAGAAGTTAACAGCAACAGTTACATCTATGGTGGCGCTGTTTTTTGGATGAAAAACGTTAATACATTTTAAACAAGATATTTTTTCACAAAAAGATTTGTTTTTGTGTATGTTGCTATTTGTTTTAGGCAGAAAACACTCTGTACGTGTCCAGAAATACAAATATCTTCTGTGCGTGCCCTTTAACGTGAGCTTCAGGCAAAACCAAGATGAGATGGCATCCAGGAAATGACAAGGATTTTCATTTTCTGTTTGTCATGATCTCCTTATATGGCTGTGAACCCTCAAGAGGTTGTGTATTTCCCTCGTTTCCCCAAGGTGTCTTTGTGTGGTATTGTTTATTGTAAGTGCTTGTAGGCAGATCATTGGAAGACAGGTAAGAGACCACATGCCTTGTTATTTTCATGTCCGCCGGTTTTGCTATTAAACTGCTGCGCTAAAAATCACCTGCCAGTATTTTCCATGCCACAGAGAGGGAAGCAAGCCTTACAGTACTGCATGTCAATGAAGTTGCATATGTGAAAAAACACCTTGAGGAGGAGATTCCAGAATTTCTGCATTTTCGGCCCATATTATGTAGTTAATCCGGAAAAGTTTCACGTTGTAGGTGACTGCATTTTCGGTCTCAAACGTATCTGTCATTGTTTGAAAAGGTCGGAACGATTTCTCCTACACACAGACGCTTTCAGGAAACACTGCGCATCTTCATCACCTGGGAGTTCTCTCATTGAAAACATTTGGTCTTCAAAGGTAAATGATTTTATTTGTCATCCAACTTTTGTCAAAATGTTGCGTGCTACATGCTAACAAATGCTATGCTAGCTTTTGCATACTCTTGGACAGAAATTAGTCCATTTCTATAATGCAAAAGCATATTTTGAAAATCTGAGATGACAGTGTTGTTAAGAAAAAGGCTAAGGGGGTAACCATTATTTTAATTTTATTTGACGATTTTCAGAAATGCTAACGTTTTATCAAATGAGCCTGAGGCTTAGTCACAAACCCGGATCCGGATCCGGGAGTTTCAAGACTTAACAGCCTCAGTTCCATTAACCTAGACAGGTGTGTTTTTAATGGGGGAAACTAAACATTAATAATATTTATGGATATTTAATTTCATTGTTATTTGTTTTTGTCTATTTTGCATTTGTTTTAGGCATAGGGCAATGAAATTTGTGTAAGAGTATCCGCCGGGGAGTAGCATAGCATTTTGTGGGCGGCGTAGCACGTCGCCATTTTCTAGCCAAAATCGATCCAAATAAATTCATTTTCCATGTGTTTTGTCTCATTTTTTCAACCTGGTTTCAGATTCTCAATCACTTGTTGTGTATTTAACCAAATTTCCCCCATGTCTTTGTGTGGTATTGTTGTATTGAGTGCTTGTGCCGTGTTGATTGGTACTGAGACAGGTTTTTGTACCCATGCCTTGTCATTTTCATGCCGTTGGTTTTGCTATTAAACTGCTAATATTACCAAAACATGGCAAACGTTGTTTGGACTTCCTCAAGGTGTTTTTTCACCCCTTACAGTACTGATATTTATGTATAGTTGCATATTTTCCTCATCTTGGGTCCCAGGAGAACACAGGCATTTCTCATTTGGGTCCAAAGGCACTGGGCGGAGAGTACTGATTTTGGACATGTGAGTGTTGCACTTGCTCCTTTCGATCTGCCCAAACGTATCTGTCATTGTTTGCAGACACCTTGAGTATGGAAACGACAGAAAGGTGATGATTTCCTCCGCTTGCTTAGAAATCAATAAGGAGATCATCATCACCTGAGTTCTCATCATTCATTTGGTCAGCAACTTTTCTGGATTTGTCATCCAACTTAGTCATTGTGTTTTAACTGATCACTTTGGTCTGCAGCATTTGGAGAGAACATTGTTACTTTGAATAATGCATATAGGCTGAATCAAAATAGCATATCATTCTTTTTAGATCCCTCACAACCAATTATGTTGTTTAAAAACTGACTGATTAAATTATATGACATGCTATTTTATCAGCATCGAAAGGTTTAATTGATTATGTGATTGAACTAAACCATGTAACAATTAAACCATTAATAACCTGGGGCACCACGGAAGCATTAATTTATATAGAGCAGTTATCTCCCGAATCCAATGTCATGTTCTGACCATCGTTCGTGTGTTTTCCTTGTTTTAGTGTTGGTCAGGACGTGAGCTGGGTGGGCATTCTATGTTGTGTGTCTGGTTTGTCCATTTCTATGTTAGGTCTGATATGGTTCTCAATCAGAGGCAGGTGTTAGTCATTGTCTCTGATTGGGAACCATATTTAGGTAGCCTGTTAACACGATCAACAATCGATTACTAATCATGTCATGAAAAGCTCCTAGTGGGCTAACCCAATATATTTGTGTAAAAATATTTACACAAAATAAGGGGATTGGGTTTGAATGAAAGAGCGGGAAGATGGAGTGACAAAGGGATTGGGTCTCTATCGGACCTTGAAAAGCTATTCTACCGTAAATACAGAATCTTATGCATTCTAATAACCGCCCATTCGGAGAAGGAAAATGCTAAATATATATTTACTCTGAGCTGCCCATCGATAGATGGGTCGAAGATGGAAAACTGGTTTGCCCAGCAGAGATCGCCATTGTCATTGTCCTATTTCTGGTCGTAGTGTTGTAGAGCGGGTACGTTAAAGTACCCTGTCATTCTTAGGAGATTGTCTGTCCTTTCCTAGGCCACATATGTTTACAGCTGCAGCTGATAACTCGAAGTCTAGGATGTATCACTTCTTCAGTAAATAATCATTCAATGTTCATACTAAGTTGCCATAATCCGCTTATGCTGTATTCTGGCTGGTCTAGTCGAAATACACCATTTCAGCGAGGTGATCATCACCTCCATGTTGAAATTAGCCCTTATAAACGTACGGACACCAGTCCTCACGTCATTGGGAACTAAGGTTAACTTCCGTCAACAGACTTTTGTACTGGGGGAGAGAAGGGCGTGTTTCATCATTCTCAACCAATGTCTGTTCACTTGGGCGTGGCCACTGAGTGAGCATAGTTTACTTATGAAAACATTTCTCTCATTTAGAAGTTGAAATTACGTTTCATATTTTCACAAATAGTTTCATATTTAATTCCATGTGAATCTGATAACTAGAATGTGTAGACTTTCCAAGATACAATTTATGTCATCCTATCATCAGATATAATGTCCCAGACAACAACTGATCTGACATCATATTCTTTAAGTACCAACGAACACTTTCAACTGGTTGAGAAAGGGAACTATTGTTCCATTCCCCAGCCTTTTGATATTACCATATTTTCTCTGTGGTAACACAGGGCTTTCCAAGAGTCCATTCTGTAGAGTGGAGAGAAAAGGAGGACAGGTATTTATGGGGGGGAGGTCATAAACCTCACCCAACAGGGCAAAGTCATGACAGTAACACACACACTTGCATGCACACACACACACACACACACACATACACACACAACCAGTATTTCAATGTTTGATATAAAACAGTTAGTCAGTGACACCTACAGGAGTGATGACCTGTGGGACTGAGTTACCAGTAGCACCAGAATAAAAGAATGGATAGAGTCTCAGTGAAGGTGTAGCCAGTGAAGGAGTAG
>NW_027002343.1:0-6476 GCF_036934945.1 Oncorhynchus masou masou
TACGCTACTGCCACCTACACTATCACTGCTACCTTACACTATCACTGCTACCTACACTATCACTGCTACCTTACACTATCACTGCTACCTTACGCTATCACTGCTACCTTACACTATCACCTGCTACCTTACACTATCACTGCTACCTTACGCCATCACTGCTACCTTATCGCTATCACTGCTACCTTACACTATCACTGCTACCTCACGCTATCACTGCTACCTTATACTATCACTGCTACCTTACGCTATCACTGCTACCTATGCACTATGACTGCTACCTTACACTATCACTGCTACCTTACGCTATCACTGCTACCTTACGCTATCACTGCTACCTTATGCTATCACTGCTACCTTATGCTATCACTGCTACCTTACGCTATCACTAGCTACCTTACGCTATCACTGCTACCTTACACTATCACTGCTACCTTACGCCATCACTGCTACTCACGCTATCACTGCTACCTTACACTATCACTGCTAACTTACACTATCACTGCTACCTTACACTATCACTGCTACCTTACACTATCACTGGCTACCTTACGCATATCACTGCTACTACGCTATCACTGCTACCTTACGCTATCACTGCTACCTTACGCTATCACTGCTACCTTACGCTATCACTGCTACCTTACGACTATCACTGCTACCCTTACGCTATCACTGCTACCTTACACTATCACTGCTACCTTACGCTATCACTGCTTCCTACGCTATCACTGCTACCTCACGCTATCACTGCTACCTTACGCTATCACTGCTACCTTACGCTATCACTGCTACCTTACACTATCACTGCTACCTTACGCTATCACTGCTACCTTACACTATCACTGCTACCTCACGCTATCACTGCTTCCTTCACATGCTATCACTGCTACCTTACGCTATCACTCGCTACCTTACGCTATCACTGCTACCTTACGCTATCACTGCTACCTTACACTATGACTGCTACCTTACGCTATCACTGCTACCTTACGCTATCACTGCTACCTTACACTATCACTGGTACCTTACGCTATCACTGCTACCTTACACTATCACTGCTACCTTACGCTATCACTGCTGCCTTACACTATCACTGCTACCTCAAATCAAATCAAATCAAATGTGTTGTCACCTACATAGTTAGCAGATGTTAATGCGAGTGTAAGCGTTAATCTTGTGCTTCTAGTTCCGACAATGCAGTAATAATAACAAGTAATCTAACTAACAATTCCAAAACTACTGTCTTTATACACAAGTGTAAGGGGATAAAGAATATGTACATAAAGATATGAATGAGTGATGGTACAGAACGGCACCAGAGCAAGATGCAGTAGATGGTATAGAGTACAGTATATACATATGAGATGAGTATGTAAAAACAAAGTGGCATAGTTTAAAGTGGCAAGTGATACATGTATTACATAAAGATGCAGTAGATGATCTAGAGTACAGTATATACATATACATATGAGATGAGTAATGTAGGGTATGTAAACATTATATTAAGTAGCATTGTTTAAAGTGGCTAGTGATATCTTTTACATCAATTTCCATCAAATCCCATTATTAAAGTGGCTGGAGTTGAGTCAGTATGTTGGCAGCAGCCCTCAATGTTAGTGGTGGCTGTTTAACAGTCTGATGGCCTTGAGATAGAAGCTGTTTTTCAGTCAGTCGGCCCCTGCTTTAATGCACCTGTACTGACTCGCTTTCTGGATGATAGCGGGGTGAACAGGCAGTGGCTCAGGTGGTTGTTGTCTTTGATGATCTTTATGGTCTTCCTGTGACATCAGGTGGTGTAGGTGTCCTGGAGGGCAGGTAGATTGCCCCCGGTGTTGCGTTGTGCAGACCTCACTACCCTCTGGAGAGCCTTACGGTTGTGGGCAGAGCAGTTGCCGTACCAAGCGGTGATACAGCCCGCCAGGATGCTCTCGATTGTGCCTCTGTAGAAGTTTGTGAGTGCTTTTGGTGACAAGACAAATTTCTTCAGCCTCCTGAGGTTGAAGAGGCGCTGTTGTGCCTTCTTCACCACACTGTCTGTGTGGGTGGAACAATTCAGTTTGTCCGTGATGTGTACGCCGAGGAACTTAAAACTTACTACCCTCTCTACTACTGTCCCATCGATGTGGATAGGGGGTTGCTCCCTCTGCTGTTTCCTGAAGTCCACAATCATCTCCTTTGTTTTGTTGACGTTGAGTGTGAGGTTATTTTCCTGAAGAACTGTGTTTCTCATGAAGTTAATGGTTTATATCCTACATATTGACTGATTATAAGGGCCTATGGACAGTTATTTTTGTGCAATTGTGGAATAATATGTTACTTCACATGTCAGTATCTTTCATGAGGATAACCATGTCGGTATCTTTCATGAGGATAACCAGGAAGAGAGAAATCATTAGAAGTCTGGTTTTAATCACCTTGCATTTCCTATCTTGTGGGTAATTAAACAATGTTTCACACAACGTTGTATGGCTGTTTGAAGAAATACAAGTATATTTTCTGTATCAGTATTAAGCTTGTTGTGCCATGAGGGGTAATGAATCATGATGAATGAGTATCTAAACCGTCTGGCAGATGAACGTCCAATGAGGACAGCACCCATTCCCACATTCAAGATTCAGAAGAGGTAAGGGCAGAGTCCTGCATTTCTGCAGTTCAACCTCCAGTTACTGCTGGGGTGCTTGACAAAGCCTGCCAAACTGGTATAACATGGCAAATGACCAAATGCATGAACCCATGTTAAACATGAAGACACTTCAGACAAAGGGATCTAGTTCTGCACTAGACAGGATTCAAAACATCAGAATGGTGTTTAGACGCTTTAGAGAGAGGACACGACACCAAACGAGAAGGTGATCTGATTCTGCACTAAACATAACCCTTTTCTGTTACCTCTCCCAGTCCCTGACAAGGTGTCTGATTCTGCACTAAACATAACCCTTTTCTGTTACCTCTCCCAGTCCCTGACAGGCATCTGATTCTGCACTAAACATAACCCGCTTTTCTGTTACCTCTCGGTCCAGCAAGATTGTCTGATTCTGCACCTAAACACCGCCTTCCATGTCTCAGTCCCTGACAAGGTGTCTGATTCTGCACTAAACATAACCCTTTTCTATTTTCTCCCAGTCCCTGACAAGGTGTCTGATTCTGCACTAAACATAACCCTTTTTCTGTTACCTCGGTCCTGACAAGGTGTCTGATTCTGCAAAACATAACCCTTTTCTGTTTTCCAGTCTGACAAGGTGTCTGATTCACACTAAACATAACCTTTTTCTTCTCTCCCGGTCCGGCAGTGTCTGATTCTGCACTAAACATAACCCTTTTCTGTTATTCCTCCCAGTCCCTGACAAGGTGTCTGATTCTGCACTAAACAGAACCATTTTCTGTTATCTCTCCTGTCCCTGACAGTGTCTGATTCTGCACTAAACATAACCTTTTCTGTTATCTCTCCAGTCCTGACAAGGTGTCTGATTCTGCACTAAACATAACCTCTTTTTTCTGTTACCTCTCCCAGTCCCTGACAAAGTGTCTGATTCTGCACTAAACATAACCCTTTTCTGTTACCTCTCCCAGTCCCAAAGGTGTCTGATTCTGCACTAAACATAACCCCTTTTTGTTACCTCTCCCAGTCCCTGACAAGGTATCTGATTCTGCACTAAACACATAACCCTTTTCTGTTACTTCCAGTCCCTGACAAGGTGTCTGATTCTGCACCAAACAGCAGCCTTTTTCTGTTATCTGATTCCAGTCCCTGACAAGGTGTCTGATTCACCAAACATAACCCTTTTCTGTTATCTCCCAGTCCCCTGACAAGGTATCTGATTCTGCACTGACAAGGTGTCTGATTCTGCACTAAACATAACCCTTTTCTGTTACCTCTCAGTCCCTGACAAGGCTCTGATTCTGCACTAAACATAACCCTTTTCTGTTACCTCTCCAGTCCCTGATTAAGGTGTCTGATTCTACTAAGCATAGCCCCTTTTGTTGTCTCCAGTCCCTGACAAAGGTGTCTGATTCTTTCCACATTTCTTTTTCTGTACCTCTCCCAGTCCCTGACAAGGTGTCTGATTCTGCACTAAACATAACCCTTTTCTGTTATCTCTCCCAGTCCCTGACAAGGTGTCTGATTCTGCACTAAACATAACCCTTTTCTGTTACCTCTCCCAGTCCCTGACAAGGTGTCTGATTCTGCACTAAACATAACCCTTTTCTGTTACCTCTCCCAGTCCCTGACAAGGTGTCTGATTCTGCACTAAACATAACCCTTTTCTGTTACCTCTCCCAGTCCCTGACAAGGTGTCTGATTCTGCACTAAACATAACCCTTTTCTGTTACCTCTCCCAGTCCCTGACAAGGTGTCTGATTCTGCACTAAACATAACCCTTTTCTGTTACCTCTCCCAGTCCCTGACAAGGTGTCTGATTCTGCACTAAACATAACCCTTTTCTGTTACCTCTCCCAGTCCCTGACAAGGTGTCTGATTCTGCACTAAACATAACCCTTTTCTGTTACCTCTCCCAGTCCCTGACAAGGTGTCTGATTCTGCACTAAACATAACCCTTTTCTGTTACCTCTCCCAGTCCCTGACAAGGTGTCTGATTCTGCACTAAACATAACCCTTTTCTGTTACCTCTCCCAGTCCCTGACAAGGTGTCTGATTCTGCACTAAACATAACCCTTTTCTGTTACCTCTCCCAGTCCCTGACAAGGTGTCTGATTCTGCACTAAACATAACCCTTTTCTGTTACCTCTCCCAGTCCCTGACAAGGTGTCTGATTCTGCACTAAACATAACCCTTTTCTGTTACCTCTCCCAGTCCCTGACAAGGTGTCTGATTCTGCACTAAACATAACCCTTTTCTGTTACCTCTCCCAGTCCCTGACAAGGTGTCTGATTCTGCACTAAACATAACCCTTTTCTGTTACCTCTCCCAGTCCCTGACAAGGTGTCTGATTCTGCACTAAACATAACCCTTTTCTGTTACCTCTCCCAGTCCCTGACAAGGTGTCTGATTCTGCACTAAACATAACCCTTTTCTGTTACCTCTCCCAGTCCCTGACAAGGTGTCTGATTCTGCACTAAACATAACCCTTTTCTGTTACCTCTCCCAGTCCCTGACAAGGTGTCTGATTCTGCACTAAACATAACCCTTTTCTGTTACCTCTCCCAGTCCCTGACAAGGTGTCTGATTCTGCACTAAACATAACCCTTTTCTGTTACCTCTCCCAGTCCCTGACAAGGTGTCTGATTCTGCACTAAACATAACCCTTTTCTGTTACCTCTCCCAGTCCCTGACAAGGTGTCTGATTCTGCACTAAACATAACCCTTTTCTGTTACCTCTCCCAGTCCCTGACAAGGTGTCTGATTCTGCACTAAACATAACCCTTTTCTGTTACCTCTCCCAGTCCCTGACAAGGTGTCTGATTCTGCACTAAACATAACCCTTTTCTGTTACCTCTCCCAGTCCCTGACAAGGTGTCTGATTCTGCACTAAACATAACCCTTTTCTGTTACCTCTCCCAGTCCCTGACAAGGTGTCTGATTCTGCACTAAACATAACCCTTTTCTGTTACCTCTCCCAGTCCCTGACAAGGTGTCTGATTCTGCACTAAACATAACCCTTTTCTGTTACCTCTCCCAGTCCCTGACAAGGTGTCTGATTCTGCACTAAACATAACCCTTTTCTGTTACCTCTCCCAGTCCCTGACAAGGTGTCTGATTCTGCACTAAACATAACCCTTTTCTGTTACCTCTCCCAGTCCCTGACAAGGTGTCTGATTCTGCACTAAACATAACCCTTTTCTGTTACCTCTCCCAGTCCCTGACAAGGTGTCTGATTCTGCACTAAACATAACCCTTTTCTGTTACCTCTCCCAGTCCCTGACAAGGTGTCTGATTCTGCACTAAACAAAAGCCTTTTCTGTTATCTCTCCCAGTCCCTGACAAGGTGTCTGATTCTGCACTAAACATAACCCTTTTCTGTTACCTCTCCCAGTCCCTGACAAGGTGTCTGATTCTGCACTAAACATAACCCTTTTCTGTTACCTCTCCCAGTCCCTGACAAGGTGTCTGATTCTGCACTAAACATAACCCTTTTCTGTTATCTCTCCCAGTCCCTGACAAGGTGTCTGATTCTGCACTAAACATAACCCTTTTCTGTTACCTCTCCCAGTCCCTGACAAGGTGTCTGATTCTGCACTAAACATAACCCTTTTCTGTTACCTCTCCCAGTCCCTGACAAGGTGTCTGATTCTGCACTAAACATAACCCTTTTCTGTTACCTCTCCCAGTCCCTGACAAGGTGTCTGATTCTGCACTAAACATAACCCTTTTCTGTTACCTCTCCCAGTCCCTGACAAGGTGTCTGATTCTGCACTAAACATAACCCTTTTCTGTTACCTCTCCCAGTCCCTGACAAGGTGTCTGATTCTGCACTAAACATAACCCTTTTCTGTTATCTCTCCCAGTCCCTGAC
>NW_027002344.1:0-6475 GCF_036934945.1 Oncorhynchus masou masou
AAAGTATTCAGCCCCCTTGAACTTTGTGACCTTTTGCCACATTTCAGGCTTCAAACATAAAGATATAAAACTGTATTTTTTTGTGAAGAATCAACAACAAGTGGGACACAATCATGAAGTGGAACGACATTTATTGGATTCAAACCTTTTTAACAAATCAAAAACTAAAAAATTGGGCGTGCAAAATTATTCAGCCCCTTTACTTTGAGTGCAGCAAACTCTCTCCAGAAGTTCAGTGAGAATCTCTGAATGATCCAATGTTGACCTAAATGACTAATGATGATAAATACAATCCACCTGTTTGTAATCAAGTCTCCGTATAAATGCACCTGCACTGTGATAGTCTCAGAGGTCCGTTAAAAGCGCAGAGAGCATCATGAAGAACAAGGAACACACCAGGCAGGTCCGAGATACTGTTGTGAAGAAGTTTAAAGCCGGATTTGGATACAAAAAGATTTCCCAAGCTTTAAACATCCCAAGGAGCACTGTGCAAGCTATAATATTGAAATGGAAGGAGTATCAGACCACTGCAAATCTACCAAGACCTGGCCGTCCCTCTAAACTTTCAGCTCATACAAGGAGAAGACTGATCAGAGATGCAGACAAGAGGCCCATGATCACTCTGGATGAACTGCACAGATCTACAGCTGAGGTATATATTGCACAAATCTGGCCTTTATGGAAGTGGCAAGAAGAAAGCCATATCTTAAAGATATCCATAAAAAGTGTTGTTTAAAGTTTGCCACAAGCCACCTGGGAGACACGCCAAACATGTGGAAGAAGGTGCTCTGGTCAGATGAAACCAAAAATTGAACTTTTTGGCAACAATGCAAAACGTTATGTTTGGCGTAAAAGCAACACAGCTCATCACAATGAACACACCATCCCCACTGTCAAACATGGTGGTGGCAGCATCATGGTTTGGGCCTGCTTTTCTTCAGCAGGGACAGGGAAGATGGTTAAAATTGATGGGAAGATGGATGGAGCCAAATACAGGACCATTCCGGAAGAAAACATGATGGAGTCTGCAAAAGACCTGAGACTGGGACGGAGATTTGTCTTCCAACAAGACAATGATCCAAAACATAAAGCAAAATCTACAATGGAATGGTTCAAAAATAAACATATCCAGGTGTTAGAATGGCCAAGTCAAAGTCCAGACAGACCTGAATCCAATCGAGAATCTGTGGAAAGAACTGAAAACTGCTGTTCACAAATGCTCTCCATCCAACCTCACTGAGCTCGAGCTGTTTTGCAAGGAGGAATGGGAAAACATTTCAGTCTCTCGATGTGCAAAACTGATAGAGACATACCCCTAGCGACTTACAGCTGTAATCGCAGCAAAAGGTGGCGCTACAAAGTATTAACTTAAGGGGGCTGAATAATTTTGCACGCCCAATTTTTCAGTTTTTGATTTGTTAAAAAGTTTGAAATATCCAATAAATGTGGATTTCCACTTCATGATTGTGTCCCACTTGTTGTTGATTCTTCACAAAAAAAATACAGTTTTATATCTTTATGTTTGAAGCCTGAAATGTGGCAAAAGGTCGCAAAGTTCAAGGGGGCCGAATACTTTCGCAAGGCACTGTATGTAAATCCCAAAGCTCATCTGCATTTCCTGCGGGGCAGGAAAATTCTCATCAACAAAAGAGTGGTCAAATTAAGATCCCACATCTTTAGGTCAGCACATCCACTGATGTGCCACATGGTACACTGTACCATGGTGTTAGCCAACAGCCAGGGTTAGAAACAAATACGGTGTGTAAATGCTCGATTACTATTTGGCATGGTTTATTCACAACAGGAGTAAACCTTTGCTTAGGGAAAATAAGTAATGTAACTGTAAGTTTGACTTGAAAGACTTCTCAGCTGTCTGATTTCCTACTCACTTCTCCCTAAACTATTATAAGGGGCCATGGTTTAGTGAGTTACCAGTTGTGTAAAGTACCTAAGTAAAAACACTCTGTCGTTTTTGGGGGTATCTATACTTTACTATAATATTTTTGACTACTTTTATTCTTACTCCACTACATTCCTAAAGAAAATACGTACTTTTTACTCCCATACATTTTCCCTGACACCAAAAAGTACTCGTTACATTTTGAATGCTGAGGAAGGAGAGAATTATGGTCCAATTCACACACTTATCAATATAACAAGTTGTCATCCCTACTGCCTCTGATCTGGCGATGAGGATGATGTCTGGGTGTGCCCGTGTGTCTGTAAGCGGCAGGAAAAAACTCAGAGAATACTTTTATTTGTCTTTAGACCAACATTCAAAAGTGTCAAACAGGCATGAAGATTTCTTGCTCAATGGGCGGGGCGGGGGGTGTCACTTTGGTGTTTCCATCTACTTCTGGTGTAGGACCATCATGCCTGATGGGATTTACAACCAATTCCCTAGTACACCCAGCCTGTTGACAGTCCAGTTAGTTATAATGTATTCACCTGGTTATTGCATTATGTTATAACAACCCACCACTAATTTCAAGGAGATGGAAAGTTCAAGAATGTATCATTCCGAAAAGTCGAGCATTTTCATACAGTAAGTAGCCTAGTGAAGCTCGATGCCCCTGCGGTCGAAGGTGCAATAAATGAATAGCGGAGGTTACGTCTTTTGACACTAGATGGCAGAAAATTCATTGCTAAAAGTTCGCATGGGAACGAGCTCTATAGATGGAACAAGAAAGATGTGACCCAAAAAACTATTGAAAATTAGCCTGGCGCTCACTGTGGTGACGTAATGATTTGATGGGGATGGGAAGCATGGTCTGTGCTGGTGCACGATGTGCGCGCGGGAGATGAGCGTTTCATATTCTTGCATGGATATTCAGCGAACACAGGATTTTATTGCGGTGAGTGTTTTACATTTCAAGCATTTTCCCACAGTGATATATATCATGTTGGACTACGTTCGTTTTGGAGTGCATTTGTAGAGGTTTATTTTTTACATTGCGTTCACAGTCCGAATATCATTCATGTTGTAGGTTACTTCGAATGGGGAAACTTTAAATGCGTTTAACTACTATAGTCTGCAGCTTATTTGGGTAACTTCAGTTTAGTGACAGTGTGGAGTTTTGAGAATCATCGATTTTCCTAAACGATGATGATGACGATCACGAAGATGATGTATCAATTTAATCTAACCGTACAAATAGATATTCATTGCAGCTAAATGTTCATAAAATACATTTAGGTTGCAACTGCCAGATGGTGATTACTTATCTTAAATACAGTTTAGTTCAGCTGCAATATCTGTTGGCATCTCAACTGATCAGATTATCTCCAACAATCATAAAAAGACAACAGTCTCCATGGGGCCCAACATCTCTGACTGCAGCATTAGTGTGATTTACATGGTGGGTAATTCAAGCTCTTCTCTCAGATCATGCGTGATTGAACTGTATTAAGTCCATTGGACTGAACTATGCTCATCAGAGCTCATCATCAGTGGGTTAAACTCTGTCAATTCCAATGAAGGCAGGGCATCACTGCTGCAGGCTGCATCCCTAACTAATCACCATGGGTCAGAGACCAGCATCCTCTGGGACCCAGTTTCTCCTGTCAATCCTGTGGCCCAGTCCTCAATGCAGCATCTCTGGGTTGAGACTGAAGAAGCAGAGCTATGGTTGACCTCACCACTGCCAGAGTCCTTTGGGAGGTATCGAATCTGATCATTTCTTTGAGAAGTGGTGTATCCTTATTGACAACCTGGGAAGAAGGATCTGGGATTTCCCTTCCCCTTGGGGATTATTGGGTTGTGGATATTGACGAGTTGGGACTGAGCAGAGCAGAGAGAGGGGTATCTGGCATTCAGCCTGAGATGGAATCAGGAGCTGAGGGGAGCCAGCACCAGAGGAGGAAGCCTGTGACACATGCATTGGAGGACCAGAAAAGGTAAGTGGAGGCCACTATGCTGTCTGTCTCTCTGTCTGTTCCCTAATGACCTCTAGGTAGCTGCCCTGAAGCCCTGCTCCACAGTGGTCATCATGTCACAAACAGGAGCTCGTTGGTTTTGGCATAATGATGTTAAGGTGGTGTATTAAATCAGCGGATGGTGCACCATGTGTCTCAGTGTCGATGGCTGATTCTTTGGGCAAATCCTCTGCTGACATCAAAATGTGTGCATGTCACAGGAGTTTCTGAATGCTTTCATCTCTGAATCTGAATAGGACTAAATGATTGAGTAATTGAAATAAGTCATTTTGATTGTCATCTGTTGGAAAACGTAGAAATGGTATGAAAGAATATAAATGATGTATGATGGCAGTGAAAATGACAGGAACAAAAGTATTGTTATGCCTGGCTAGATACAATATGCACATTTGCAGAGTTGATTATGTGTATTTTTTAAGAGAGTTATTGGAGAACCCGTCCCCCATCTGTTCAGGCCTTAGACCAGGATCTTATGAGGGGGTTCTCTGCGGTAGCTAGGTTGTCACCCCACCCCACCTCCATGGCTGGCAGCTGGGGCAGCATATCTTGGTCACGCTTTGCTGAAGCGTCAACTTTGAACTGTGGGGGCTGTCGTAGAAATTAGGTAATTTGTTTTGATAAATCGCTTTTGATGACTTCCCGTGTGGAAGTCTCCCTTTGAACAAAGTAAAGCTCGGTGTTGAGTATTATTACATTAGACCCCTCACTCACGCCTTATGGCAACCTAATTGCCTTGTTACTCCTAACTCATTGTTGTCCTTCATTCAGCCGACCCTGATTTGTCATTATTTCATCTGTGGCTGATAAAATGTTCTATTTGTTCAGACCTGCGGTTTCTATGATTCAGTGTTCTTGGATTCTTGATGGGTACAAGTAGAAGAATGCTGTTTGTTAAAGGGAAGAATCACACATTTAGAATGTTATATCATTTTTGTGCGTCTCTGAGCGATCTTCTATCAATTCCCGGGGCCATACGATGCAAAACTCGTCATACTGGCTGTATTTCTGCCTTGCTTGAACGCGAACAGCTCAGATACACATGAAACATCAAATGACCCCGGGAATAGATAAAACATCGCTCAGAAATGCACAAAAACAATATAACAATCGAAACGGGTGAAGATTTTTTTTTACGCATCGTAAATCTCCAATAGTTTGCCAATAGTACAGTACATTTAAAAAAGTATGTTAAACACAAAAAAAACAAACAAAGGAGCTGATTGTGGACTACAGGAGACAAAAGAGGGAGCACGCCCCCATCCACATCGAGGGAGCCGCAGTGGAGAGGGTCAAAAGCTTCCAAGTTTCTCGGCGTTCACTTCACTGGGGACCTGAAATGGTCCCACCACAGCGTCTCTTCAACCTCAGGCGGCTGAAGAAATTCGGCATGGCCCCTGAGACCCATGAACTTCGACAGATGCACCATTGAGAGCATTCTGTCGGGCTGAGTCACCGCCTGGCTCTTTCGGAGGCCTGTAATTTTCATCATAGGTACACTTCAACTGTGACAGACAAAATGAGGGGAAAAAATCCAGAAAATCACATTGTAGGATTTTTTATGAATTTATTATGGTGGAAAATAAGTATTTGGTCGATAACAAAAGTTTATCTCAATACTTTGTTATATACCCTTTGTTGACAATGACAGAGGTCAAGCGTTTTCTGTAAGTCTTCACAAGGTTTTCACACATCGTTGCTGGTATTTTGGCCCATTCCTCCATGCAGATCTCCTCTAGAGCAGTGATGTTTGGGGCTGTTGCTGGGCAACACAGACTTTCAACTCCCTCCAAAGATTTTCTATGGGGTTGAGATTTGGAGACTGGCTAGGCCACTCCAGGACCTTGAAATGCTTCTTACGAAGCCACTCCTTCGTTGCACGGGTGGTGTGTTTGGGATCATTGTCATGCTGAAAGACCCAGCCACGTTTCATCTTCAATGCCCTTGCTGAGGAAGGAGGTTTTCACTCAAAATCTCACGATACATGGCCCCATTCATTCTTTCCTTTACATGGATCAGTTGTCCTGGTCCCTTTGCAGAAAAACAGCCCCAAAGCATGATGTTTCCACCCCCATGCTTCACAGTAGGAATGGCGTTCTTTGGATGCAACTCAGCATTCTTTGTCCTCCAAACACGACGAGTTGAGTTTTTACCAAAAAGTTATATTTTGGTTTCATCTGACCATATGACATTCTCCCAATCTTCTTCTGGATCATCCAAATGCTCTCTAGCAAGCCTCGGATGGGCCTGGACATGTACTGGCTTAAGCAGGGGGACACGTCTGGCACTAATAATTGCTCCCACAGTTGATTTCTTCAAGCCAAGATGCTTACCTATTGCAGATTCAGTCTTCCCAGCCTGGTGCAGGTCTACAATTTTGTTTCTGGTGTCCTTTGACAGCTCTTTGCTCTTGGCCATAGTGGAGTTTGGAGTGTGACTGTTTGAGGTTGTGGACAGGTGTCTTTTATACTGATAACAAGTTCAAACAGGTGCCATTAATACAGGTAACGAGTGGAGGACAGAGGAGCCTCTTAAAGAAGTT
>NW_027002345.1:0-6473 GCF_036934945.1 Oncorhynchus masou masou
CTTTATTCCTGTCTGTGTGATGTACTGAGAACCCAGCTGGCTGTATGGATGGGGACAGTACATCCAGAGAGTTCTTTATTCCTGTCTGTGTGATGTACTGAGAACCCAGCTGGCTGTATGGATGGGGACAGTACATCCAGAAGTTCTTTATTCCTGTCTGCGCGATGTACTGAGAACCCAGCTGGCTGTATGGATGGGGACAGTACATCCAGAGAGTTCTTTATTCCTGTCTGCGCGATGTACTGAGAACCCAGCTGGCTGTATGGATGGGGACAGTACATCCAGAGAGTTCTTTATTCCTGTCTGGCGCGATGTACTGAGAACCCAGCTGGCTGTATGGATGGGGACAGTACTATCCAGGGTTCTTTATTCCTGTCTGTGTGATATACTGAGAACCCAGCTGGCTGCATGAACGGACAGTACATCCAGAGAGTTCTTTATTCCTGTCTGTGTGATGTACTGAGAACCCAGCTGGCTGTATGGATGGGGACAGTACATCCAGAGAGTTCTTTATTCCTGTCTGTGTGATGTACTGAGAACCCAGCTGGCTGTATGGATGGGGACAGTACATCCAGAGAGTTCTTTATTCCTGTCTGTGTGATGTACTGAGAACCCAGCTGGCTGTATGGATGGGGACAGTACATCCAGAGAGTTCTTTATTCCTGTCTGTGTGATGTACTGAGAACCCAGCTGGCTGTATGGATGGGGACAGTACATCCAGAGAGTTCTTTATTCCTGTCTGAAAGATGTACTGAGAACCCAGCTGGCTGTATGGATGGGGACAGTACATCCAGAGAGTTCTTTATTCCTGTCTGCGCGATGTACTGAGAACCCAGCTGGCTGTATGGATGGGGACAGTACATCCAGAGAGTTCTTTATTCCTGTCTGTGTGATGTACTGAGAACCCAGCTGGCTGTATGGATGGGGACAGTACATCCAGAGAGTTCTTTATTCCTGTCTGTGTGATGTACTGAGAACCCAGCTGGCTGTATGAACGGGGAGAGTATATCCCGAGAGCCATGTTTCCGTGAAACCGAGTATATTACAATCCCCGATGTCTCTCTGGAGATCCTCACCCTTGTGGGCACTCCTTCAAGAGTTCAGCTCAGTTTTGAGTCTCATAGCAGAAGGGTCTGAATACTTATGTAAATAAGGTTCCTTTAATGATGTAGTCTATTGTTGAAGTCAGACATTTACATACACCTAAGCCAAATACATTTAAACTCAGTTTTTCACCATCTGACATTTAATCCTAGTACAAATTCCCTGTCTTAGGTCAGTTAGGATCACCAGAATGTGAAATAATGTCAGAAGAATAGTAGAGAGACTGATTTATTTCAGCTTGTATTTATTTCATCACATTCTCAGTGGGTCAGAAGTTTACATACACTCAATTAGTATTTTGTAGCATTGCCTTTAAATTGTTTAACTTGGGTCAAACGTTTCAGGGAGCTTTCCACAAGCTTATACCCTGATGAAGACAGCTTGGCTGTCAAAACGTTGGTAATTACATTTTTGAATCTGAGCTCCTAGAGTGTGTGGCTCTCTTTTATTTTCAAGCTTTCCACAAGCTTCCCAGAATACGTTGGGTGAATTTTGGCCCATTCCTCCTGACAGAGCTGGTGTAACTGAGTCATGTTTGTAGGCCTCCTTGCTCGCAAACGCTTTTTCAGTTCTGCCCACAAATTGTCTATAGGATTGAGGTCAGGGCTTTGTGATGGCCACTCCAATACCTTGACTTCGTTGTCCTTAAGCCATTTTACCACAGCTTTGGAAGTATGCTTGGGGTCATTGTCCATTTGGAAGACCCATTTGTGACCAAGCTTTAACTTCCTGACAGATGTCTTGAGATGTTGCTTCATAATTTACCGTCCTCATGATGCCATCTATTTTGTGAAGTGCACCAGCCAGTTCTTCGGCTTGTAAACCTCCCCTTTTTCCTTCAAACATAACAATGTTCATTATGGCCAAACAGTTCAAGTTTTGTTTCATCAGACCAGAGGACATTTCTCCAAAAAGTATGATCTTTGTCCCCATGTGCAGTTGCAAAACGTAGTCTGGCTTTTTTATGTGCTTTGGGAGCAGAGGCTTCTTCCTTGATGAGTAGCATTTCAGGTTATGTCAATATAGGACTCGTTTTACTGTGGATATAGATACTTTTGTACCTGTTTCCTCCAGCATCATCACAAGGTCCTTTGCTGCTGTTCTGGGATTGATTTGCACTTTTCGCACCAAAGTACATTAATCTCTAGAAGACAGAACGCGTCTCCTTCCTGAGTGGTATGATGGCTGCGTGGTCCCATGATGTTTATACTTGTGTACTCTTGTTTGTACAGATGAACGCGGTACCTTCAGTCGTTTGGAAATTGCTTCCAAGGATGAACCAGGCTTGTGGAGGTCTACAATTTATTTTCTGAGGTCTTGGCAGATTTATTTTGATTTTCAAAGAGGCACTGAGTTTGAAGGTAGGCCTTGAAATACATCCACAGGTACACCTCCAATTGACTCAAATTATGTCAATTAGCCTATCAGAAGCTTCTAAAGCCATTACATCATTTTCTGGAATTTTCCAAGTTGTTTAAAGGCACAGTCAACTTTGTGTATGTAAACTTCTGACCCACTGGATTTGTGATACAGTGAATTATAAGTGAAATAATCTGTCTGTAAACAACTGTTGGAAAGATTACTTGTGTCATGCATAAAGTAGATATCCTAACCGACTTACCAAAACTATAGTTTGTGAACAAGAAATGTGTGGAGTGGTTGAAAAACGAGGTTGAATGACTCCAACCTAAGTGTATGTAAACTTCCGACTTCAATTTTATTTTTATTTTTTTGCTTTGTCATTATGGGGTATAGTATGTAATTGAGGAAAAATATTTATTTATTCCATTTTACAATAAGGCTGTAACTCAAACATTTTGGAGAAAAAAGTAAACAGATCTATAGAATACATGGATACGATCGTATGTGTAAAATAATAGTTTAATAGGATGAACTGGACTACAATTCAGTATATATACATATGAAGTGGGTAAAACAGCATGTAAACGTTATTAAAAAGTGACCAGTGTTCCATTGGGTTAGTACATCACCAGGACCCCACCTCGTCACCCACTGCTGCCTACTGATAGCCCATGGAACAAAGGAATAAGGACCGGTATGAACAGTGGAGAACAGCTGAGCTGGAGTTGATTGGTCGGCATCAGCGGTTGATTGACGGGCCTGAAGGCCAATCAGATTGAGAGGGCTTTTAAAAAAAATAAATAATAATAATTTAATACACCCGGTTACTCAGCTAATGAGTGTCTCCTCTCCCTAGGGGCCAGCACTGAGCCGGTCTCTATCCTCCAGATGGAACAGGAACAAGCATGCACTCACGCCATTAAAATATGACAAAAGGGTACTCCAAAGCCTGTGTGTTTGTGTGGGGACAGAAGCGGTAGAGGATTGGGTGTAAAGAGTGGAAGGGGAGGTCTTTGACACACACACACCCCCACAGTACTCACTGATGTCGTCCTCGTGGTAGATAACGGAGTGGAAGGGAGCGTCGCGGTCCTTCAGGTATCTCTCCGCTGGCTCTACGTAGAACTTCCCTGGTACGTCTGGATGAAGCCCTCGAACTTCGCCATCCACCACCGAGCCATGGCTCAGTGTGCCCTTTTCACCTGGAGATAGAGTAAGCAGGGGTCATTTAGTCTTATGATACCAGACCTCAACACCCTATTCTCAATCCAGAATCAAGCTTCATCTGCCAAACCCCTAGAACAGCTGGAGTGGAGGCCAGTATACAATAGACCCCCAAAAGAAGAAACAGACTG
Source organism: Oncorhynchus masou masou (assembly GCF_036934945.1). Classification (NCBI taxonomy): domain Eukaryota; kingdom Metazoa; phylum Chordata; class Actinopteri; order Salmoniformes; family Salmonidae; genus Oncorhynchus; species Oncorhynchus masou. The sequence goes on from NW_027002345.1 coordinate 3,822, forward strand.
AGGGAGGGACGACCTGGACCCGTCCATTAAATGTAGCATACTGGCCAGGGATAGATATATAAAACATAGAAGGAACATTAAATGTAGCATACTGGCCAGGGATAGATATATAAAACATAGAAGGAACATTTAATGTAGCATACAGGCCAGGGATAGATATATAAAACATAGAAGGAACATTAAATGTAGCCTACTGGCCAGGGATAGATATATAAAACATAGAAGGAACATTTAATGTAGCATACAGGACAGGGATAGATATATAAAACATAGAATGAACATTAAATGTAGCCTACTGGCCAGGGATAGATATATAAAACATAGAAGGAACATTAAATGTAGCATACTGGCCAGGGATAGATATATAAAACATAGAAGGAACATTAAATGTAGCATACTGGCCAGGGATAGATATATAAAACATAGAAGGAACACAAAAACAGACATATGAGGTGAGGCGTCCTCCAGTCTCACCATATATTTCTCCTGTGTAAATGTGAGAGGTGTCATAGTTCACCTCCTGGCCTCCTACGGACACTTTCAGGTCCTCCGCAAACAGACTGGCGTCTCTCTTCATCCTCAGGTTGAAGTGTCTGACAGATGGAAACAGAGGAGGTTTAGGTACCAAGTCATTCATGACACATTTCAGTATGTTTTTATGTGAGGAGGGACAGATACAAATACATTGACATATTAAATAAACAAACAATCACCTGATATATAGATAGATATATATGTTTAGTTTCATTTATAAGAATCCCCAGAAGCTGTCTGGGAGACACATCCTTCATAAAACGGCTTGTTTATTATCAGTGTTAGGTTCTATTACAATTTAGAGCAACAAACAAACAAAAAATGTGCAGGACAACAATTCAATTCTGAATACACCCACTGAGATTCAACGTTTCAGTTAAATGGCGTTTCAATGGCTCGTGAGAAGAGTCTCATCTCAAACCCCTTTCTCCTGTACTACGTTATTAACACGTGGCACTAAAACGTGGTGCCTGAGTCTCCGGATCATAGAAATATAAACTATAGAATTTCCATTCTATATAATCTATTTCTATGATTTCAGGTTGTTATTATAGAGTGTGTTGGTGCTCATAATAACATAGGTCCTACCTGATAACATGAATAAAAAAGGTCAAAACAATAAGAATATAATTTAAAAACTCTGGATGGAACTTGACCGATGTTTCACAGGACTCAGGGGAAAAGAATGAAAAAGAGAGAGAGAGAGAGGCAGAGGGATAAAAGACAAGGGTATTGGCCCAGCAGAAAATTAAAATTAAAATATATTTTTTGTTACCGTACAAGGGCAGTGAATATTATTTCCAACTCCAACAGCAAAATGAGGTCACCTTAAAAAAACGCTGCCTCTTTCCTGCATATTAAACGATGTTAAAAAAAATAAAAACTGTAAATAATTGAAGAACAAAATTCATTACGTTCTGTATAGCTCCTCAAACTCTAACAGTAAAAAAGGAGAGAATTTTGAGTTGGTCAACATCAGTGACTTCTCCCTAAAATAAATCTCCAAAAGAGGTGTACATAGCATAGGGACAGACACCTCTCCAACCTGTAGGTGTATCCGTGTCATTCAGAGGGGTAGGGATAAAGAGGTGGGACAGACACCTCTCCAACCTGTAGGGGTATCTGTGTCATTCAGAGGGGTAGGGATAAAGAGGTGAGACAGACACCTCTCCAACCTGTAGGGGTATCTGTGTCATTCAGAGGGGTAGGGATAAAGAGGAAGGAACAGTTCGGTTCGACCATGTGTACAATTGACGTATAATTAAGCAATAAGGAATGAGAACCCCGGGGGTTATCGTGTGATAACAGCCGACTCAGGGATGTTTTAAGGCCCGGGGTGAAACCAAAAGAGCTGGGAAAAACCCTTTAGGAGGGAATGATCACCATAACCCCCCGTCTTCCAGGCTCTTATTGCTTTTATAAAAACAGTTTGCCAACATAAAAAATTACCACAAAAAATAATAAATAACATGTTTCCAATTAAAAAACCATGCTAATTTAGAAGGTAGAGGATATTAATAATTCTCTAAAATGTTATCTGAAAATAATCATATGAAAACAAAGCTAAATAACTTTCATTGAAACTACAAATAGGCCTATGTTATTGAGAACCTCACGGTTCTGTTATAGACACGTTGAGAGACACACAGAGAGAGAGAGAGACACAGAGAGAGAGAGAGAGACAGAGAGAGAGACACAGAGAGAGAGAGCACAGAGAGAGAGAGAGAGACACACAGAGAGAGACACAGACACACGAGAGAGAGAGACACACAGCAGAGAGAGACACACAGAGAGAGAGACACACACACACACACAGAGAGACACACACGAGCAGAGAGACACACACAGAGAGAGAGAGACACACACACACACACAGAGACACACACACACACACACACACACAGAGACACACAGAGAGACACACACACAGAGACACACACACACACACAGAGAGACACACACACACACAGAGACACACACACACACAGAGACACACACACACAGAGACACACACACACACACACACACAGAGAGAGAGACACACACACAGAGAGAGACACACACACACACAGAGACACACACACACAGAGACACACACACACACAGACACACACACAG
>NW_027002346.1:0-6473 GCF_036934945.1 Oncorhynchus masou masou
CATCCATCCTCTCCCATTCTAGACCAGCTAGCCAGCATCCATCCATCCTCTCCTAGACCAGCTTGCCAGCATCCATCCATCCTCTACTAGACCAGCTAGACAGCATCCATCCATCCTCTACTAGACCAGCTAGCCAGCATCCATCCATCCTCTACTAGACCAGCTAGCCAGCATCCATCCATCCATCCTCTACTAGACCAGCTAGCCAGCATCCATCAATCCTATCCTAGACCAGCTAGCCAGCATCCATCCATCCTCTACTAGACCAGCTAGCCAGCATCAATCCATCCTCTACTAAGACCACCTAGCCAGCATCCATCCTCTCCTAGACCAGCTAGCCAGCATCCATCCTCTCCTCTCCTTGACCAGATAGCCACCATCAATCCTCTCATCTACTGAACCAGCTAGCCAGCATCCATCCATCCACTCCTAGACTAGCTAGCCAGCATCCATCATCTCCTAGACCAGCTAGCTGGCATCCATCCTCTCCTAGACCAGCTAGCCAGCATCCATCCAGCCTCTCCTAGACCAGCTAGCCAGCATCCATCCATCCTCTCCTAGACCAGCAAGCCAGCATCCATCCATTCATCCTCTCCTAGTCCAGCTAGCCAGCATCCATCCTCTCCTATACCAGCTAGCCAGCATCCATCCTCCCTCTCCCTAGGCCAGTTAGACAGCATCCTTCCATCCTCTCCTAGACCAGCTAGCCAACATCCATCCATCCTCTCCTAGTCCTGCTAGCCAGCATCCATCCATCCTCTCCTTGACCAGCTTGCCAGCATCCATACATCTTCTCCTAGTCCAGCTAGCCAGCATCCATCCTCTCCTAGACCATGTAGCCAGCATCCATCCATCCTCTACGAGACCAGCTAGCCATCATCCATCCATCCTCTCCTAGACCAGCTAGCCAGCACCCATCCATCCTCTCCTAGACCAGCTAGCCAGCATCCATCGTCTCCTCTCCTAGACAAGCTAGCCAGCATCCATCCATCCTCTCCTAGACCAGCTAGCCAGCATCCATCCTCCCTCTCCTAGACCAGCTTGCCAGCATCCATCCATCCATCCTCTCCTAGTCCAGCTAGCCATTATCCATCTTCTTCTCTCCTAGACCAGCTAGCCAGCATCTATCCATCCATCCTGTCCTACACCAGCTAGCCAGCATCTATCCATCCTCTACTAGACCAGCTAACCAGCATCCATCCATCCTCTCCTCTACAATACCTTCTTGCCATCATCCATCCATCCTCTCCTAGACCAGCTAGCCATCATCCATCATCTCCTCTCCTAGACCAGCTAACCAGCATCCATCCATCCTCTCCTAGACCAGCTATTCAGCATTCACCATCCTCTCCTAGACCAGCTAGCCAGCATCCATCCATCCTCTCCTCTACAATACCTTCTTGCCATCATCCATCCATCCTCTCCAAGACCAGCTAGCCAGCATCCATCCATCCTCTCCTAGACCAGCTAGCCAGCATCCATCCATCCTCTCCTAGACCAGCTAGCCAGCATCCATCCATCCTCTCCTAGACCAGCTAGCCAGCATCCATCCATCCTCTCCTAGACCAGCTAGCCAGCATCCATCCATCCTCTCCTAGACCAGCTAGCCAGCATCCATCCATCCTCTCCTAGACCAGCTAGCCAGCATCCATCCATCCTCTCCTAGACCAGCTAGCCAGCATCCATCCATCCTCTCCTAGACCAGCTAGCCAGCATCCATCCATCCTCTCCTAGACCAGCTAGCCAGCATCCATCCATCCTCTCCTAGACCAGCTAGCCAGCATCCATCCATCCTCTCCTAGACCAGCTAGCCAGCATCCATCCATCCTCTCCTAGACCAGCTAGCCAGCATCCATCCATCCTCTCCTAGACCAGCTAGCCAGCATCCATCCATCCTCTCCTGAACCAGCTATTCAGCATCCATCCATCCCTCCTCCTGAACCTGCTTGCATCCATCCATCCTCTCCTAGACCTAGCTGGCCAGCATCCATCCATCATCTCTACTAGACCAGCTAGCCAGCATCCATCCATCCTCTCCTAGACCAGCTTAGCCAGCATCCATCCATCCTCTCCTAGACCTGCTAGCCAGCAACCATCCATCCTCTCCTAGACCAGCTAGCCAGCATTCATCAATCCTATCCTAGACCAGCTAGCCAGCATCCATCCATCCTCTCCTAGACCAGCTAGCCAGCATCCATCCATCCTCTCCTAGACCAGCTAGCCAGCATCCATCCATCCTCTACTAGACCAGCTAGCCAGCATCCATCCATCCTCTCCTAGACCAGCTAGCCAGCAACCATCCATCCTCTCCTAGACCAGCTAGCCAGCATCCATCCATCCTCTCCTAGACCAGCTAGCCTGCATCCATCCATCCTCTACTAGACCATTTCGTAGTGCTGAGCTATTAACTATTAAAATCCGTCAGATTTTTGGTCTTCCGAGTTGTACACCTGGTCTATTTGTTTTGCAGCCGTAGATACCAATCATTCTTCACCGTGACTAACGGTGGCTGAGCTTGAGCGCTGTCTGTGAGACAAGGGTGGACCCCGAAGGGCCTTTTTATTTTTTATAAAATGTTGGTAGAGTTTGAATGGTTTGCTATGAAAAGCAGAGACTCTCATGAACAGGCTCATGTAATATATTTTCCTCTATGACCTCACAAAGCTCCACAAGAGTCGTTAAAAGGTAAGGGGCTCTTCAACATAGAAGATCATAGGATATCTCAGGACATAGTGTCTATAATACTGTAATAAGCTCACATAATATCTCTCACAAACTCCAAACTCCACATAGTTAAGCCAGTATCCATCCTCTCCTCTCCTCATCTGTCCCTCCCACCGCGATGCCACAGTGAGACGACTGCAGACGACTGTAGACGACCGTCTCGTGGTCAAGTTGAGCTGTGGATGTGTGATGTACATCATCTGTAATCAGATAAGTTGGGTACCATCCTCCTGCTTCCCCTCCACAAGAAAGAAATGTGTCTACTGAACTGAGAGCCAGAATGCCACTGTCACATTAACAGACAGAGAGAAAGAGAGAGAGACAGAGAGACAGAGAGAGAGAGGGAGAGAGAGGGAGAGAGGGAGAGAGAGAGAGAGAGAGAATGCAGTCTGTTGCCTGGGCTGGTAAACAAACACCCAAAGATGTTTTGCATGACAGAAACACTGCCAGCTCTTTCAGGCGAGGCCAGAGATAATGTTGAAAGGCTGCGATTCCTCTCTCTCTATCTCTCTCCCTCTGTCTATCTCTCTCTTAACTCTTTAACCCATTCAATTGGTTCAAGCAGAGTGCATATTTTAATATGCATGACAGAATGTCACATTATGAAAAAGACAAAACAGTCTGCCATTACGCTATTGTACCTTCTATTTAATTTGCACATAAAACCGCGCCTTCATGTCGGCAAGGCAACACGTCGGCAAGGCAACACGTCGGCAAGGCAACGTGCATTTTTGATCTGGCGGAGGAAAGCTCGGGGAGCTTTCAAGTGTATTGTTTTTAATGAGGTATTACTGCACATTGTGAGTAATTGTTTCGGCCAAGAGAATGCGTTGCTAGCTGAGGTAAACTTTCCCTCGGTTCCTTTTAGTGTTATCCATCACTGTTCAGTAATGAGAGAAGGCATTATTAAACTCTTGTTTCTCCGGGTCATAGTGGATCGTTCATTGTTATTTACTTCCCTAGAGCTATTATTATTTTTTTTTGCCTGTCAGAAAGGGCTAGCTAGGCTAGTTAATGTTATCCTCACTGAGATTTTGCTTCCAGCATGCTGGCAAAGTTAGCCAATTATTTGTGTATCTCTGGGGTTGGAAAAATAAGCAAACATGAGAAACAAAATGGCTAATTATAGGAATGCAATTTATTAAAATGTTAAAAGTGTAAGTAATGTTATGAGTCTGAACAGGATAGGGATATTTAACAGATGGATGACTGGATGTGTTTCCCACAATAATAAAGTCCTTACCAGACACCCCATTTAACAACAATACAAATGTTGTTCATATCTATTCATCTTTGATGTAGCATTGTCAGAATAGGTTAGTATAGTACAGTATTGCATTGTGTTGTATAGTATAGTATATTTTTTAAATTTAATTTATATTTCTATGGATTTGTTATTGTAAAACAGAATAGTGCCTTGAATAATTTATTTCTGAATTTATTTAAAAGCAGTTTAGAACCTCAATGTAATTTTTCTTCAGAACAGACAGAGAGAGGAAGGTCAGACTAGACCCTAGGAACAGTGGGTTAACTGCCTGTTCAGGGGCAGAACGACAGATTTATACCTTGTCAGCTTGGTGATTTGAACTTGCAACCTTCCGCTTACTAGTCCAATGCTCTAACCACTAGGCTACCCCTGACCTCCATTATCAAATTGAGACATTTAGAGACACAGGTTGCAACAACCTCATCTCAATCTTTTTTTCCACCAAAGTGTGGTGTCTCCAAGTCTCAGCTTGACTGGAAAAAAACACAACCCCCCTCTCTCCTTTATAGAGGGAAATGACAAAAGGAAAATCTCCTATGCAGACTGCCAGAATCTGCAGAGCTTTGCCAAAACACTGCTCATCCAAAGTCATTTGCAGCAAAAATCCATTATCGTCATCACTTCTGGTGATGAATTCCCTGTGATGGTGGCGGGGCCCAGTAGCAGTCTCCACTCATAATGCCACTCTGCTCTTGTTGGCAGCTCCCCTTCAGATAGCTCACTCTGCTCCCAGCACCCAGCCCAGTGCCAGACAGAGGCAGAGGTGTGCTGGGTTTGGCTGGGTTGGATTGGGTTGTGCCTCTTTAAGCACAAAAATACACAAAGGGTGGTAGGAAGGTATTGCACCCCATAGGGTTGGTTGGTTGGTCTGCCAGTCAGTCAGCCAGTCAGCCAGTCAGTCAGCCAGTCAGTCAGCCAGTCAGCCAGTCAGCCAGTCAGTCAGCCAGTCAGTCAGCCAGTCAGCCAGTCAGTCAGCCAGTCAGTCAGTTAGTTAGCCAGTCAGTCAGTCAGTCAGCCAGTCAGCCAGTCAGTCCAGTCAGTCTAGCCAGTCAGTCAGCCAGTCAGTCAGCCAGCCAGTCAGCCAGTCAGTCAGCCAGTCAGTTCAGTCAGTCAGTCAGCCAGTCAGTCAGCCAGTCTGCCAGTCAGTCAGCGTCAGTCAGTCAGTCTGCCAGTCAGCCAGTCAGTCAGCCAGTCAGTCAGTTAGTCCGTCAGTCAGTCAGTTCAGCCAGCCAGTCAGTCAGTCAGTCAGCCAGTCAGCCAGCCAGTCAGTCAGTTAGTCAGCCAGTCAGTCAGCCAGTCAGTCAGCCAGTCTGCCAGTCAGTCAGTCAGATCTGGCCAGTCAGTCAGTCAGTCAGCCAGTCAGTCAGTTAGTCAGCCAGTCATGCCAGTCAGTCAGGCCAGTCTGCCAGTCAGTCAGCTCAGTCAGTCAGTTAGTCAGTCAGTCAGCCAGTCAGTCAGTTAGTCTGCCAGTCAGTCAGTCAGTCAGTTAGTCTGCCAGTCAGCCAGTCAGCCAGTCAGTTAGTCAGTCCAGTTGAGTCTGCCAGTCAGTCAGTTGGTCTGCCAGTCAGTCAGTTAGTTGCAGTTAGTCCGCCAGTCAGTCAGTTAGTCTGCCAGTCAGCCAGTCAGGTCAGTTGCCAGTCAGTCAGTCAGTTGAGTCGGTCAGTCAGCCAGTCAGTCAGTTAGTCTGCCAGTCAGTCAGTTAGTCAGTTAGTCTGCCAGTCAGCCAGCCAGTCAGTTAGTCAGTTAGTCAGTTAGTCTGCCAGTCAGTCAGTCTAGTCAGCCAGTCAGTCAGCCAGTCAGTCAGTTAGTCTGCCAGTCAGCCAGTCAGTCAGTCAGTCGCCAGCCAGTCAGTCAGTCAGTCAGTCAGTCAGCCGCCAGTCAGTCAGTTAGTCTGCCAGTCAGTCAGTTAGTCGCCAGTCAGCCAGTCAGTCAGTCTAGTTCTGCCAGTCAGCCAGTGAGTCAGTTCGTCTGCCAGTCCAGCCCAGTCAGTCAGTCAGTCTGCCAGTCAGTCAGTTAGTCTGCCAGTCAGCCAGTCCGGTCGGATTAGTCTGCCAGTCGGTCAGTTAGTCTGCGAGTCAGCCAGTCAGTCAGTCGGTCTGCCAGTCGGCCAGTGAGTCAGCCAGTCCTGCCAGTCAGTCAGTTCGTCTGCCGATCAGCCAGCTCCGATCAGCCAGTCTGTCAAGTCGGTCTAGCCGGTCAGTCCAGTTGAGTCCATGCCCGTCAGCCAGTCAGTTGGTCTGCCAGTCAGTCAGTCAGTTAGTCAGTTGGTTGCCAGTCAGCCAGTCAGTCAGTCCTGCAGTCAAGTCAGTTAGTCAGTCTGCCAGCCAATAAGCCAGCCAGTCAGCCAGTCTGCCAGTCAGTTAGTCACTTGGTCAGTCAGTCGGTAAGTCCGCCAGTCAGTCAGTTGGTCTGCCAGTCTGCCAGTCAGTTAGTCAGTGAGTCAGTCAGTTAGTCAGCCAGTCAGTCAGCCATGCCAGTCAGC
>NW_027002347.1:0-6470 GCF_036934945.1 Oncorhynchus masou masou
GCTGGGTACCCACGTCCTACAGCACATTGTCTTGGAGCCTGGCTGGGTACCAACGTCCTACAGCACATTGTCTTGGTGCCTGGCTGGGTACCAACGTCCTACAGCACATTGTCTTGGTGCCTGGCTGGGTACCAACGTCCTACAGCACATTGTCTTGGTGCCTGGCTGGCACCAACGTCCACAGCACATTGCTTGGAGCCTGGCTGGAGTACCACATCGTGCACAGCACATTGTCTTGGTGCCTGGCTGGGTACCAACGTCCTACAGCACATTGTCTTGGCGCCTGGCTGGGTACCCATGTCCTACAGCACATTGTCTTGGTGCCTGGCTGGGTACCCAACGTCCTACAGCACATTGTCTTGGTGCCTGGCTGGGTACCCACGTCCTACAGCACATTGTCTTGGTGCCTGGCTGGGTACCAACGTCCTACAGCACATTGTCTTGGTGCCTGGCTGGGTACCAACGTCCTACAGCACATTGTCTTGGTGCCTGGCTGGGTACCAACGTCCTACAGCACATTGTCTTGGTGCCTGGCTGGGTACCAACGTCCTACAGCACATTGTCTTGGTGCCTGGCTGGGTACCTACGTCCTACAGCACATTGTCTTGGTGCCTGGCTGGGTACCAACGTCCCTACAGCACATTGTCTTGGTGCCTGGCTGGGTACCAACGTCCTACAGCACATTGTCTTGGTGCCTGGCTGGGTACCAACGTCCTACAGCACATTGTCTTGGTGCCTGGCTGGGTACCAACGTCCTACAGCACATTGTCTTGGTGCCTGGCTGGGTACCAACGTCCTACAGCACATTGTCTTGGTGCCTGGCTGGGTACCAACGTCCTACAGCACATTGTCTTGGTGCCTGGCTGGGTACCAACGTCCTACAGCACATTGTCTTGGTGCCTGGCTGGGTACCAACGTCCTACAGCACATTGTCTTGGTGCCTGGCTGGGTACCAACGTCCTACAGCACATTGTCTTGGTGCCTGGCTGGGTACCAACGTCCTACAGCACATTGTCTTGGTGCCTGGCTGGGTACCAACGTCCTACAGCACATTGTCTTGGTGCCTGGCTGGGTACCAACGTCCTACAGCACATTGTCTTGGTGCCTGGCTGGGTACCAACGTCCTACAGCACATTGTCTTGGTGCCTGGCTGGGTACCAACGTCCTACAGCACATTGTCTTGGTGCCTGGCTGGGGTACCAACGTCCTACAGCACATTGTCTTGGTGCCTGGCTGGGTACCAACGTCCTACAGCACATTGTCTTGGTGCCTGGCTGGGTACCAACGTCCTACAGCACATTGTCTTGGTGCCTGGCTGGGTACCAACGTCCTACAGCACATTGTCTTGGTGCCTGGCTGGGTACCAGGTCCTACAGCACATTGTCTTGGTGCCTGGCTGGGTACCAACATCCTACAGCACATTGTATTGGTGCCTGGCTGGGTACCAACGTCCTACAGCACATTGTCTTGGTGCCTGGCTGGGTACCAGGGTCCTACAGCACATTGTCTTGGTGCCTGGCTGGGTACCAATGTCCTACAGCACATTGTCTTGGTGCCTGGCTGGGTACCAACATCCTACAGCACATTGTCTTGGTGCCTGGCTGGGTACCAACGTCCTACAGCACATTGTCTTGGTGCCTGGCTGGGTACCAACGTCCTACAGACACATTGTCTTGGTGCCTGGCTGGGTACCAACGTCCTACAGCACATTGTCTTGGTGCCTGGCTGGGTACCAACGTCCTACAGCACATTGTCTTGGTGCCTGGCTGGGTACCAACGTCCTACAGCACATTGTCTTGGTGCCTGGCTGGGTACCAACGTCCTACAGCACATTGTCTTGGTGCCTGGCTGGGTACCAACGTCCTACAGCACATTGTCTTGGTGCCTGGCTGGGTACCAACGTCCTACAGCACATTGTCTTGGTGCCTGGCTGGGTACCAACGTCCTACAGCACATTGTCTTGGTGCCTGGCTGGGTACCAACGTCCTACAGCACATTGTCTTGGTGCCTGGCTGGGTACCAGCGTCCTACAGCACATTGTCTTGGTGCCTGGCTGGGTACCAACGTCCTACAGCACATTGTCTTGGTGCCTGGCTGGGTACCAACGTCCTACAGCACATTGTCTTGGTGCCTGGCTGGGTACCAACATCCTACAGCACATTGTCTTGGTGCCTGGCTGGGTACCAACGTCCTACAGCACATTGTCTTGGTGCCTGGCTGGGTACCAACGTCCTACAGCACATTGTCTTGGTGCCTGGCTGGGTACCAACGTCCTACAGCACATTGTCTTGGTGCCTGGCTGGGTACCAACGTCCTACAGCACATTGTCTTGGTGCCTGGCTGGGTACCAACATCCTACAGCACATTGACTTGGTGCCTGGCTGGGTACCAACATCCTACAGCACATTGTCTTGGTGCCTGGCTGGGTACCAACATCCTACAGCACATTGTCTTGGTGCCTGGCTGGGTACCAACGTCCTACAGCACATTGTCTTGGTGCCTGGCTGGGTACCAACGTCCTACAGCACATTGTCTTGGTGCCTGGCTGGGTACCAACGTCCTACAGCACATTGTCTTGGTGCCTGGCTGGGTACCAACGTCCTACAGCACATTGTCTTGGTGCCTGGCTGGGTACCAACGTCCTACAGCACATTGTCTTGGTGCCTGGCTGGGTACCAACGTCCTACAGCACATTGTCTTGGTGCCTGGCTGGGTACCAACGTCCTACAGCACATTGTCTTGGTGCCTGGCTGGGTACCAACGTCCTACAGCACATTGTCTTGGTGCCTGGCTGGGTACCAACGTCCTACAGCACATTGTCTTGGTGCCTGGCTGGGTACCAACGTCCTACAGCACATTGTCTTGGTGCCTGGCTGGGTACCAACGTCCTACAGCACATTGTCTTGGTGCCTGGCTGGGTACCAACGTCCTACAGCACATTGTCTTGGTGCCTGGCTGGGTACCAACATCCTACAGCACATTGTCTTGGTGCCTGGCTGGGTACCAACATCCTACAGCACATTGTCTTGGTGCCTGGCTGGGTACCAACGTCCTACAGCACATTGTCTTGGTGCCTGGCTGGGTACCAACATCCTACAGCACATTGTCTTGGTGCCTGGCTGGGTACCAACATCCTACAGCACATTGTCTTGGTGCCTGGCTGGGTACCAACATCCTACAGCACATTGTCTTGGTGCCTGGCTGGGTACCAACATCCTACAGCACATTGTCTTGGTGCCTGGCTGGGTACCAACATCCTACAGAACATTGTCTTGGTGCCTGGCTGGGTACCAACATCCTACAGAACATTGTCTTGGTGCCTGGCTGGGTACCAACATCCTACAGAACATTGTCTTGGTGCCTGGCTGGGTACCAACATCCTACAGAACATTGTCTTGGTGCCTGGCTGGGTACCAACATCCTACAGAACATTGTCTTGGTGCCTGGCTGGGTACCAACATCCTACAGAACATTGTCTTGGTGCCTGGCTGGGTACCAACATCCTACAGAACATTGTCTTGGTGCCTGTGTCGTGGCAGAATCAGAATTATTTAGGTAAAATGTTTTATTTATTTGATTTCATGCTTATGTGAGATATGTCATTAGAATGTCTATTTTTGGATAATACTGTTGGCCGGTTGCAGTTATCTGTTCTCTGTCAGGGCTCAGTTACTTGGGCCACAGAAAGGGGAGAGGCCAAGCTTGTCTTCATATGTAAACATATCTTTTAAATCATGTGAAGGGGTGATTGAGGGGGAACCAATTATCTTTTGGCTCCACAATGGCTGTGTGCCAGTCACTGTGTCTTTGTGATCTTGTCCAGGAGGTGTGTATTTGGTATATGCCTGTTGATGAGGTTTTGTTTTTGGTCCTGAAAGCGAGATAAGAACATAGATTAGGAGACAAAGCTGAGCAATAATTTATAGCCATGTGCAACTGCAGTGAACTGCAGTTCACAAATGCTCTCCATCCAACCTCACTTGGGAAACATGTGTTAACATTGCCAAAGCAAGTAAGGTAGATAATATATAAAGTGAAATAAACAATAAAAATTAACAGTAGACATCACACATACAGAAGTTTCAAAACAATAAAGACATTACAAATGTCATATTATATATATATACAGTGTTTTTACAATGTACAAATGGTAAAGGACACAAGATAAAATAAATAAGCATAGATATGGGTTGTATTTACAATGGTGCGTGTTCTTCACTGGTTGCCCTTTTCTCGTGGCAACAGGTCACAAATCTTGCTGCTCTGATGGCACACTGTGGAATTTCACCCAGTAGATATGGGAGTTTTCAAAATTGGATTTGTTTTCGAATTCTTTGTGGATCTGTGTAATCTGAGGAAATATGTCTCTCTAATATGGTCATACATTGGGCAGGAGGTTAGGAAGTGCAGCTCAGTTTCCACCTCATTTTGTGGGCAGTGAGCACATAGCCTGTCTTCTCTTGAGAGCCATGTCTGCCTACGGCGGCCTTTCTCAATAGCAAGGCTATGCTCGCTGAGTCTGTACATAGTCAAAGCTTTCCTTAATTTTGGGTCAGTCACAGTGGTCAGGTATTCTGCCGCTGTGTACTCTCTGTGTTAGGGCCAAATAGCATTCTAGTTTGCTCTGTTTTTTGTTAATTCTTTCCAATGTGTCAAGTAATTATCTTTTTGTTTTCTCATGATTTGGTTGGGTCTAATTGTGCTGCTGTCATGGGGCTCTGTAGGGTGTGTTTGTGAACAGAGCCCCAGGACCAGCTTGCTTAGGGACTCTTCTCCAGGTTCATCTCTCTGTAGGTGATGGCTTTGTTGTGGAAGGTTTGGGAATCGCTTCCTTTTAGGTGGTTATAGAATTTAACAGCTCTTTTCTGGATTTTGATAATTAGTGGGTATCGGCCTAATTCTGCTCTGCATGCATTATTTGGTGTTCTACGTTGTACACGGAGGATATTTTTGCAGAATTCTGCGTGCAGAGTCTCAATTTGGTGTTTGTCCCATTTTGTAAAGTCTTGGTTGGTGAGCGGACCCCAGACCTCACAACCATAAAGGGCAATGGGCTCTATGACTGATTCAAGTATTTTTAGCCAAATCCTAATTGGTATGTTGAAATTTATGTTCCTTTTGATGGCATAGAATGCCCTTCTTGCCTTGTCTCTCAGATCGTTCACAGCTTTGTGGAAGTTACCTGTGGCGCTGATGTTTAGGCCAAGGTATGTATAGTTTTTTGTGTGCTCTAGGGCAACAGTGTCTAGATGGAATTTGTATTTGTGGTCCTGGTGACTGGACCTTTTTGGAACACCATTATTTTGGTCTTACTGAGATTTACTGTCAGGGCCCAGGTCTGACAGAATCTGTGCATAAGATCTAGGTGCTGCTGTAGGCCCTCCTTGGTTGGTGACAGAAGCACCAGATCATCAGCAAACAGCAGACATTTGACTTCAGATTCTAGTAGGGTGAGGCCGGGTGCTGCAGACTTTTCTAGTGCCCGCGCCAGTTCGTTGATATATATGTTGAAGAGGGTGGGGCTTAAGCTGCATCCCTGTCTAACCCCACGACCCTGTGTGAAGAAATGTGTGTGTTTTTTGCCAATTTTAACCGCACACTTGTTGTTTGTGTACATGGATTTTATGATGTCGTATGTTTTACCCCCAACACCACTTTCCATCAGTTTGTATAGCAGACCCTCATGCCAAATTGAGTCGAAGGCTTTTTTGAAATCAACAAAGCATGAGAAGACTTTGCCTTTGTTTTGGTTTGTTTGGTTGTCAATTAGGGTGTGCAGGGTGAATACATGGTCTGTTGTACGGTAATTTGGTAAAAAGCCAATTTGACATTTGCTCAGTACATTGTTTTCATTGAGGAAGTGCACGAGTCTGCTGTTAATGATAATGCAGAGGATTTTCCCAAGGTTACTGTTGACGCATATTCCACGGTAGTTATTGGGGTCAAATTTGTCTCCATTTTTGTGGATTGGGGTGATCAGTCCTTGGTTCCAAATATTGGGGAAGATGCCAGAGCTAAGGATGATGTTAAAGAGTTTTAGTATAGCCAATTGGAATTTGTTGTCTGTATATTTGATCATTTCATTGAGGATACCATCAACACCACAGTCTCTCAATGTGCCAAACTGATAGAGACATACCCCAAGCGACTTACAGCTGTAATCGCAGCAAAAGGTGGCGCTACAAAGTATTAACTTAAGGGGCTGAATAATTTTGCACGCCCAATTTTTCAGTTTTTGATTTGTTAAAAAAAAAAAATTGTTAAAAAAGTTTGAAATATCCAATAAATGTTGTTCCACTTCATGATTGTGTCCCACTTGTTGTTGATTCTTCACAAAAAAATACAGAATACTGAAATGTGGCAAAAGGTCGCAAAGTTCAAGGGGGCCGAATACTTTCGCAAGGCACTGTGTATGTATATATATATATATATATATATATATATAATATATATTTTTAGGAAATTAAACG